>NC_056744.1:514732092-514799592 GCF_019279795.1 Protopterus annectens
ACTCACATCTATTGGTATTACCAACATCATATTCCTCATAAAGGATGTTACAACAAAGGCAGTGACAGCTGCAACTGTCTCAATGTATGACAGCAGTATGTCCAGTCTACCCCTGTGTTTATGCCTCTGTTCACAACTAGTGATATAGGGGTTGATGCCGAGCTTAGTGATTGGGGAATGTTATCAAAGGCTTTGGCCAGATCAATGTAGGCTGTATGTGTCACCTTGCCTTCATCCACAGCTCAGGTGACTGACAGCAAGAAGTTGACCAGGTTGAATGAGCAGGTATGACCTACCCTTCACAAAGGTAAACTGTGTGGGATCCTGTCTCTGCAGATTCCCATATCCCTGTTTATTAAGTGCATGATGATGCATTCCATAGCTGTGCATAATAGACTTGTCATGCAGTTGGGGTGGTATTTTTCAGGGTCTGTAGTTACACCTCATTTGTGGAGATGAGTGACTGTAGCAGTGCACAATTCAGTAGGGACAAAGCCTGAGGTGAAGCTGTGCTTGCACAGGGCACACAGGTAACGTCCCAGGTCATTCTGTAGTTCATGTAGAACATAGCCAGGGATGTTCTCAGGTCCCATAGAAGCTGTATTCTTGGCCTCGGACAGTGGTGTTTTAATCTGTGCTGCAGTAATACTGGGTGTCTGGTGGTGTACTGGTATTGTGATTGGTCCTTTGGAGTGGGTGAGGGGTAATGTTTGCACTCAAGATGCTATTCAGTATATTGACATTATTTGTTGGCTCAGTCTGGGAGGTACCATTGTCTAGTAGCTCAGAAAAAATCTTGGTATTGTCATGGAGATTCTTTACATAACTGTATGGGATCTTGTGGTTGTCTTTACTATGTGCTCCAGATCTGTTCTCACTGCTAACTTTGTAATATTTGATGAGGAATCTCAACTATTCACTGAGGCTGATAAGGGTTTATTTCCTGTCTTGGGACTTCACCTTATTCCATATTGGTTCCCTCCTTCTGTTGTACAATTTATTTATGGCAGGGGACCACCAGATCAGCTTCTATTTTTTGGTGATGAGGGTCCTGGTTGTATTGAGTAAGGGGGTATTGATGCATTTGTGTATGTGCATTGTTGCTTGATTCAGCTGTCATGCAACTAGTCTCCATTTGCATGGCTGTTGTGAGGTTAGCCACATCTGATTTATGAGACCATAGTTAGCATTGGAAAGGCTTTTCATGGTGGTTACCTGTGCAGGGGGGTGGGGGGTGGGAGGGCTGTAGATTTTCAAAGGTGATTAATATGTGTTCAGATATAACAAGGGAGGAATTGACTGTTGGTGTAGAGCAACAGTCACCATGTTAGGAAGGACCAGGTCGATGTGATGGGCATGTGGATTGGTACATGAGTAGCTTTCCCACTTAATGGTGGGGTAGTTGAAATCAACCAGTATGATAGCATTATATTGGACACTATTATTCTCCAGGGTATTTATGGACATGGAGTGTGAGTCTTGGGACATGTATGGGGATGTATAGCAGGCTACAACCTGAACCACTGTCTCACCTAATGTCAGCTATGCCTGCAGGATCTGTAATGCATAATGTTGGTTTATCACTCGGGAGGTGTGTGCATCCTTTATGAATATGACAGTGCACCTTTGGAGCTTCAGCCCATCTTCTGCAGCCAAAAGTTGTGGAATTGACTATAGGCTGGTAGTGCAGGGGTGCTTCCTGCTGCCTTTAACCAGGTCTCTCTTACAGCACAGATGTCATTGTTCCCCATTTTAAGGAGTACTTCCAGTGAGTGAATTTCCAGATTTAGAATTCCAGTGTGCAGCAACATGACCCTCTGACTGCATGTCTTTGTAGCTGTCATATATTTCTGCATATTTATGTATACATATATTTATATATATAGTATGTATTTATTCACCTTTCTATATATATGTATGTATGCATATATGTGAATTTGAATGTGGATTTAGATCTCTGTATCTCTCTCTCTCCCTCTCTCTCTCTCTCTCTCTATATATATATATATATATATAGACATGTATTATGTATAGATTTGTCCACATATATGCATCTCCATATATATATATATACATGTATATATAGACTACCTGACTGATTCTATAGACTCCATTCCCTGCTGTTGGATGGCTGTACTAACTGATATGTTTGGAATGTAACCACTATTTTGTAGGGCTCAGATGGTGTAATGATACATTGCCTTGATCATAGTGTACAAGGCCCTGGATCCAGGACTTGGCAGGCCTTATTATTTTGTTGCAAGGCAGAACAGTTCTGCTGTGGAGGAAGGAAAAAGGGCAATAAGTACAAGAGTCCCTAGTTCGGGCCCCTCACCCATTTAGACAGCCTTTGGTCAGATTTGTTGCAGTAAGAGGTTCAGAGTGTGGATCCGATGTCCAACTGTACTACATATATATATAGACACACACACACACACACACACACACACACACACACACATATATATATATATATATATATATATATATATATATATATATATATATATATATATATATATATATATATCGGTCTATCCATATATATATTATAACATTTAGACCAGAACAATGTTTGCACTCAAGATGCTATTCAGTATATTGACATTATTTGTTGGCTCAGTCTGGGAGGTACCATTGTCTAGTAGCTCAGAAAAAATCTTGGTATTGTCATGGAGATTCTTTACATAACTGTATGGGATCTTGTGGTTGTCTTTACTATGTGCACCAGTTCTGTTCTCACAGCTAACTTTGTAATATTTGATGAGGGATCTCAACTATTCACTGAGGCTGATAAGGGTTTATTTCCTGTCTTGGGACTTCACCTTATTCCATATTGGTTCCCTCCTTCTGTTGTACAATTTATTTATGGCAGGGGACCACCAGATCAGCTTCTATTTTTTGGTGATGAGGGTCCTGGTTGTATTGAGTAAGGGGGTATTGATGCATTTGTGTATGTGCATTGTTGCTTGATTCAGCTGTCATGCAACTAGTCTCCATTTGCATGGCTGTTGTGAGGTTAGCCACATCTGATTTATGAGGCCATAGTTAGCATTGGAAAGGCTTTTCATGGTGGTTACCTGTGCAGGGGGGTGGGGGGTGGGAGGGCTGTGGATTTTCAAAGGTGATTAATTTGTGTTCAGATATAACAAGGGAGGAATTAACTGTTGGTGTAGAGCAACAGTCACCATGTTAGGAAGGACCAGGTCGATGTGATGGGCATGTGGATTGGTACATGAGTAGCTTTCCCACTTAATGGTGGGGTAGTTGAAATCAACCAGTATGATAGCATTATATTGGACACTAATATTCTCCAGGGTATTTATGGACATGGAGTGCGAGTCTTGGGACATGTATGGGGACGTATAGCAGGCTACAACCTGAACCACTGTCTCACCTAATGTCAGCTATGCCTGCAGGATCTGTAATGCATAATGTTGGTTTATCACTTGGGAGGTGTGTGCATCCTTTATGAATATGACAGTGCAACCACCTTTGGAGCTTCAGCCCATCTTCTGCAGCCAAAAGTTGTGGAATTGATTATAGGCTGGTAGTGCAGGGGTGCTTCCTGCTGCCTTTAACCAGGTCTCTCTTACAGCACAGATGTCATTGTTCCCCATTTTTAGGAGTACTTCCAGTGAGTGAATTTCCAGATTTAGAATTCCAGTGTGCAGCAACATGACCCTCTGACTGCATGTCTTTGTAGCTGTCATATATTTCTGCATATTTATGTATACATATATTTATATATATAGTATGTATTTATTCACCTTTCTATATATATGTATGTATGCATATATGTGAATTTGAATGTGGATTTAGATCTCTGTATCTCTCTCTCTCTCCCTCTCTCTCTCTCTCTATATATATATATATATATAGACATGTATTATGTATAGATTTGTCCACATATATGCATCTCCATATATATATATATACATGTATATATAGACTACCTGACTGATTCTATAGACTCCATTCCCTGCTGTTGGATGCCTGTACTAACTGATATGTTTGGAATGTAACCACTATTTTGTAGGGCTCAGATGGTGTAATGGTACATTGCCTTGATCATAGTGTACAAGGCCCTGGATCCAGGACTTGGCAGGCCTTATTATTTTGTTGCAAGGCAGAACAGTTCTGCTGTGGAGGAAGGAAAAAGGGCAATAAGTACAAGAGTCCCTAGTTCGGGCCCCTCACCCATTTAGACAGCCTTTGGTCAGATTTGTTGCAGTAAGAGGTTCAGAGTGTGGATCTGATGTCCAACTGCACTACATATATATATAGACACACACACACACACACACACACATATATATATATATATATATATATATATATATATATATATATATATATATATATATATATATATATATATATATATATATATATATATATATATATATATCGGTCTATCCATATATATATTATAACATTTAGACCAGAACATCTAAAACCCATAACATTGAATTTCATAACATCTAACACTACAAATCTCAACATCCCCTCCACATATAATGACACAAAACTACCAAACACACTTTTTACTATGTTTCTGCAGCCTGCATCCCCATGTGAGTTGCTCTGCCCACCACACCCCCCATAAATTAAATATACCAACTTTAAGATCGCACTACAGTGGGAAAAATTTAATTTCCTAACCCCACTATATCAAGCCCCTCTGCAGAAACATAGTAAAATGTGTGTTTGCTAGTTTGGTGTCATTATATGTCCTTATATGTGGAGGGGCTGTTATTTTCATGTGACTTGTACTGTTAGATGTTATGAAATTCGATGTTATAGGTTTTAGATGTTTTGGGTTTTAGATGTTCTGGTCACAATGTTATGAAATTATGTTATGGATTTTAGATGTTTTGAAGGGGACCCATGTGTGTTTGTGTCTGTGTGTGTGTGTGTGTGTGTGTGTGTATATATATATATATATATATATATATATATACACACACACATTTTCCCTACTATTGAATGACTGTGCTGCATGATATGTTTGAAAAAATATCAGACATACCTATGGCTCAGATGGATTAGTGTTAAATTGCTGTGGCAATGGTGTGCAGGGTGCTGGGTTCAAGAATTGCAAGGGATGATTATTTTGTTGCTGGGCAAAATAAGAGCTGTTGTATACAGAGTGATTAAGGCACTTTTAAGCGTGTTTGTACGGGTTTGCGCGGAGGTAAGCAATGCTAATTTCCAGTTAAATATGCTTACAGACAGCCTTAAAATTGTTTAATCTGTGTAGGCATTGCTCAGTGCCATGCAATCAGGTTTAATCCTACTTACTACTCTTAAAACAGCTTACTCCCGCTTACCCCTGTGCTAATTTCTTTAAAAGAAAAGAAAAAAGGAGTTCATAGGTTAACACTAGGTTAACTGTCCTTGTTGGCCATTTTAAGCCTAGCCATCTCCCACATGTGAGAATCAAATCCTGCACTTTGTGTCGATAAGGTGAACACCTTATCATTATTCCAGGAAAGTGGTTAAAAAGGGGGTATGCAGAGGGAAATACATTAGGGAATGTAGCTAGGGATGCGCAGAATGGGTGTAGGGAAGGTCCATAGCTGTCCATTTCTTTTACAGCAACAGCTGTGCATATATACTGAATTTGGAGGTATATTTGGACACTCAAACCCCTGAGAGAGTGGTGAGGACAAAAATAATGTGTTGTGAAACCAATTAGACCAGATTACATGTGTTCAGTGGACACATGTGCGAAATAGACAGCTATGCATGGGGTGACATTTTTTTGGGAGCATATTACCCTTTTTTTTAAGGTGAGAGTGGGATGTTGGGGAAGGATAGCAAGTATATTTGGGGAGGTAGGTTGGGTAGAAACACAGACAAGACTAACAAGACAGCATACAGGGACAGTATATGACACGTGGGTGTAAACACCTTGGACAGGGAGGGGTGTTTGGAAATCAGAAGCCCATGAGCCCCCAAATGGAAACAGTGGGACTGAGGTACCCACCCATGAGCAGTCACCACTGCACCTTCATATCCCTGAAGGTGGCTGTGCTGGGGGCTGAACAGGAGGGACAGGCTGACCCTCTAATTACGCCATGTGGCCCACAAGCTGATGTAGCAGATCTCAAAACTCCTTTTGGAGTTTGCTACACACCAGTCCCCGGACCTGGCTTCAGGTGATGGTATCCTGTCCGCACCCACTCCTGGAGGGTACAAGCCCCATACCTTGAGGTGGTTCCAGCTGATGTTGGTGCAGGACCAGTGGACAAGGAGGTCTCAAGGTGGGTCCCAGATGTGCTGTGGCCTGGTACCATGGGAAGATGAGGTGGGAGAGGTGAGTCCGCTGGGACCGGCCTTC
Organism: Protopterus annectens; assembly: GCF_019279795.1. Classification (NCBI taxonomy): domain Eukaryota; kingdom Metazoa; phylum Chordata; order Ceratodontiformes; family Protopteridae; genus Protopterus; species Protopterus annectens. Next base: position 514,738,439 of record NC_056744.1, read on the forward strand.
ACAAATGTGCTATGGTGTTGCAGTTTTAGAACATATGTGGGTTAGTAATAGTCAACACAATCCAGGGTTAGTTATATCAACATGCATAGATATTCCCATTAACCCAAACCAACAGAATTGGAACAGTTTCATAGCAAACACAACACATGTATATATGGAACCACACTGGCCATTACAACAGCATTCTGGTTACATTGATAGCAACAGGTCACCAATGATAGTATTTCAACATGTAACATTAGTAGAAACACATTTCAATATTTGTTGAACAATAGGACATATGTCCCAACAGTAGGTTTGGTATAACACATACCCATTGATTTGTGTGTTTAGATTATTGTTGCAGATATGGTGAGGGGAGAGATGTCAATTAACTTGTATATCATTGCAGTACTCACAACTTTAATGATCATTGCCCTAGTCATTACTCTACAGGTATTATTACAATAACCTATGGCCTTGGTTTGGGCAGTGGTATGTTTGTACACAGTGTATAATTCAACCTTCTTAAAGCTACTTTCTACTTTTCTTATCTGGAAGACCTGTGGGGGGAATGGTTGTTAACACTACCTGACTGTTTCTACACATATTCACAAAATCCTAGTTGAAATTATGCATACAGATTACTACCACTCCCAGGATTCCAACAATGGCTGTGTCTGCTAAAAATACAACAATTTGTGTTTCATCAGAGTGAGTTATTGAGAAACAGCTTTCTTTTCTTTCAATGTTTTCTGTCTAATTCTCTCTTGGTTGTACAATCTGACCTTGTAATTACAACATTCATATACAGACACTTCCAGACATATTTTTGATGTCACACATCAGATCTTGGTGCATTCAACATTTCAAGCCATACAATACCAGAGTAAACACAACCAGTCCAGGATTTAGAACTTTATTGCCAGACAGTTACCGTTTTATTTAAATATGACCTATATGGGACTATTACTGTAATATTGCCTGGTTTATTCAGTACAAACCATACACATTTTTATACTGCCAGATTACATTCTACTATATATTTATTTGCTATGACTACTACAAGCAGGATTGTTACTCACCAGCCTTGCGATGCAGCCTTTGCAACCTACTGGCATGGGCTTCCTTGTTCGCAACTCGCTCAGCTGGAGCTGTAATGAAAATAGAGAAACATTTAGATATACCTATCCATCACATGCACAGGCTGGATTTTGGTAAACAGTTATTGCTATGAATACTTACACACTGCTTGGATATTATCCCTCTGTCTTGCTTCTTTGACCCACTGTTCCAAGAGCTCCCTCTTCCTCTGTTTCAAGTCGGTATAGTGGTGCCGGACCTGCTCACCAGTCCAAGGGATACCAGTGGCACTGGTGAGATCATGGGTGAGACATTTTCAGGCTTCCACTTTGTATTGGGAGCCCTGGTACTGGTTCTGCAGCAGTCTCACATCATTTTTTACAAGGATTCCTACTATGACCTTAGACTCCTGTATGCCCCAGTGCTGCGCCCGAAAGCACATGCCCTCTCCAACACCTGCCATACTGCCTACAGTGGGGAGTTACAACCAGTTATGAGCTGTATTCCCACCTGCAGGGTTTAAATACAGCAAATTTCCTACCCTTTGCTGTGATTGGACGGATTTGAATATGTTGAACTAAGCTAAGCTACGGGCAAACCTGCTTAGTTAAGGTTGGCAGTGGTTAAAGGGACAGATTCAGCATTGATTACCAATGGCCAAATCCACTTAACTGGGCTACCCATTGCTTAGCATTCATATGTATACAATGCTTACATGCATGCAGCATAGCTGTGCAATGCTTAGCATTGCTTATGTTTTATTTTATTGGACTACCTCCTGTATGTGATTGATTCATTATTCCTTACATATTATAAATTTCTTTACCTTCCCTGACTTCCCCCAATGTGCTGTAATTACATTTATTCTTGTGTGAGTATACTGTATGGGGCACTTCTGTTTATTTGGGAGTTTCACTACTTTACTACACTGACACCTCACATCTGGGCCTAATACACCACTCTCATAGAGAAATATAAGTTGCTTCCTACATAAATATACAAATAAATTAAAACTGTAATGATTACACATACAAAATGGAAATGGATGGCTTTAGTGAGGCTCGAACTGTAAATGACTATAAGCAAGGCATATGCTCTAACCACTACACTATTAATTGGGTTAGATGTCTATTGCTATTTAACTTATCATGCCATTTCAGCTGGGCTATGCATTGCTAAGCAATGGGCACATCTGCACAGCTACACTTAACCTTTATTGCACATGTGAAAAAAAATTATTATTTGCTGCGTTTTTTACTTCATACCCTTCAGAATATCCCTGCTAATGGTAAACCTGTTATTCTATCAACTTTCTAGGTTTGTAGGGACAATTGTCCCTTATAGCTTTGTCCAGATTTCTTACTCTGACAGATTGAGAGGTGTGCGTGATATACTTCATACCCTTCTGAAAATTCAGGCTAATGCTAAACCTGTTATTCTATCAACTTTTTAGGTTTGTAGGGGCAATTGTCCCTTATGAGTTTGTCCAGATTTCTTACTCTGATGAGTTGGGAGGTATAACGAGTGATCTCACTCTATTTAAATTGCCATATGGCAATTCTGGTGTGCAGGGGGCATGTGTATTTTGAGAGCATTGCTCTCAGATATACACCCTGCACTCATACACATAATTGTGTCCATATTACAGCACAGCAGCATGCCTTCATTTAGTTTTTTTAATTTATTTCATTTTACATTTGTTAAATGGGAAATTCCAACTGGACCAGGTCCATTTTTAGCAGAGGCTCGGGGAGAAAAGCTCCAGCATCAAGTTATACAAATACAGTACATCCAGCATAATGCACAAAACAGGTTACATCATGTATGCTGAGCATAGTAATATAACAAGAAATTAATAAAACACTCCAGGTAAAAGAAGATGTAGAACATAGGTAAAAGACAATGTCAGTTACAGTACATCCAGCATAGTACACAAAACAGGTTTAATCATGTATGCTGAGCATAGTAATATAACAAGAAATTAATAAAACACTCCAGGTAAAAAAGATATAGAACATAGGTAAAAAGACAATGTCAGTTATACTTTGGTAAGAAAAGAAAATATATCAAGTAAGATTCTATAGTTAAAATTAACCTTTCAGATGACCAAGCCTACAGGGGATCAGAGATCCAGCATGTGATCAGAGAGGAGCTTGGGGAGTTAATAGCAGTGTGGGTAGGGTCAAGAAGATGAGATTTGAGGGAGTTTTTGAATATGGATGTGGAGGCGGCAGTGGACATGGACAGGAGAAGAGAGTTCCAATTTCTGGCAAAGGTGTGGGAGTAGAGTGCTTTTCCTGCATTATTGTTAGCCTTGGTGATGGAGAGGAGTGATTTTTCACTAGATCTTAGGTACCAGTTTGCAGTATAGACAGTAAGTAGGTTGGATAATGAGGGTTTTTTTTCAGGATATTTGAGAATATTATGGGCTGTGCCCAGCTGGTGATAGTTAAGTAGCTGTGGTAGCTCAAGCCATTTTAGTTCTTTTAGTGCAGTATAGTGATGGGTTCTATAGGTTGAGTTAGTAGCAAACTTGGCTATTTTATTGTAGCATGGTTCTAGTTTGTCTAGGTCACATTGTCTGATTTGGGTAAAGACTGGTGCTGTGTATAACAGAGTTGAAAGGAGGTGGCTTTGTGCAAGACTGCCTCTTGCTTTTTGTGAGAGAAAGGACTTATGCCTGTATAGGGAGCCTAGCTTGTTGTGTACTAGTTTTATGGTATATGAGATGCAAACATCAAAGTGGAGATTATTGTCTATTTCAATGCCCAAAAGTTTGGTGTGGTTAGAAGGGGAGATGGTGATGCTGTACTTAGATGTTATGGTAAAGGAGATGTTTTTTTTTTCTATTGGGGTAAATAGTAGCAGTTTTGTCATTTTGGGATTTAGAATTAGTTGGATACCTGATATCCATTTTTCTACTGAGTTAAAGGTATCTTGAGTGAGTGTATGTAGGGTGGTGGGAGATGAGATGGGGCAGATCAGGGTTGAATCATCCACATATTGTATAAGTGTGGCATGTTGTGTAGAGCTATTGAGGTTATTTGTGAAACTAGAGAACAATAGTAGACCCAGTATAGAGCCCTGTGGGACTCCTATGGTGGTTGGAAGTTGTGTAGACAGAGTTCCTTTCCACTGGACTGATTGTTGCCTGTCAGATAGGTAGCTTCTGAACCAGGCTATAGTAGAAGAGATGAAGGATAATGATGTTAGTGAGTCTAGTAGAATGGAGTGGAAGACCATATCAAATGCTTTTGAGTGGTCTAGGAAAATGGGTGATGCATATTTGTTATCATTCCTGTGAAGGTTTATATGATTAGTGAAGGACAGAAGTGCTGTGGTAGTGCTGTGATGTGGATGGAAACCGTGTTGTGTGGTAGATAGTAGATTGTGTGTATTAAGAAATGTTATCACTTGCAAGTGGATGCATTTCTCAAGAAGTTTGGATAGGGGGCAAAGCATAGCAGTAGGTCGGTAGTTGGAGAATTCGTAGGAGTTACCTCCTTTATGGAAAGGAATGATGTTAGATACTTTCCAGAGTTTGGGTATGTAGGATTCTAGTATGGAGTGGTTGATTAGGATGGAGACAAGATATAATAAGGAGTCACTAGCCATTAGGTATGCAGCAGGTATGTTATCAGCTGCCAGTGTGGTTGGCTTTAGTTTTAGGAGGGTTTTTTTGATAGTTGAGGTGGGCACTGGTGATAGACTGAAAGAGGGGGTGATGTCGGATAGGTTGGGTTATGATTGAGGTAGACTGTTTTTGGTTATTTGACTGGGCAGGGCTAAGCTGGATTTAATAAAATGGTTATTAAATTGAGAAGCTATATCTAGGGTATTGTTAGTAGAGCTGGGTGCTGGAGTAATGGTTTTGCCTGGCTTTAGTAGGGAGTTAATGGCATGCCAGAATTTTTGTGGATTATTTGAATATTTCCTTTGGGTGCTAAGAAAACAGTTTTGTTTGTTTATTTTGAATTCAGCCTTGGCCTTGTTTCTAAGCTGTTGATAGTATTGCCTGGAGCTAGGGGGTTTGTCAGTTTTCCAGATTTTCCAGGCTTTATCTCTGGCTTTTAGTAAGGCTCTGGTGTCCTTACTTAGCAAGGGTGCATAGTTGGCTTTAACTCTGATCTTTCTGCTGGGAGCTAGACTGTTAAGGATGTTAGAGAAGGTAGTATTGAAGTAGTAAACTGCCTGGTCTATCCCAAGTGTCCGTAGTGGTTCCCAGTTGCAGTTGCTTAGGACAGTATTTAGGTATTGTGGGGTAAGGTTACAGTAATCTTATATGAGTTTGTAGACTACTGGTTTGGGGTGATTGGAGTGTTTGTGGAGTAGGAAGGTGGGAAGATTTTCACTTAGGTCATCTGGGAGACAGCCTACTGTATAGTTTTGTTTGGGATAGTTGGTTAGTGTCCAGTCCAGTATAAATTCTCTTTGTTTTCTCATCTATTTTAGTTGGTTCTTCAATTAGTTGAGAGAACCCATATAGATTGATATGTGTAGAGGGGCTGTTGGAGTTACAGGCTGCCCAGTTGGTGTTAAGGTCTCCTAGTAGGATTGTTTCCTGAGGTAGATTGTCCATTGTCCAGTGTAGGATGTCTTTTATTATGAGTGAGTTGTTGCCTGGAGGTATGTAGCAGCATATTATATTGATCTTCTTGGTGTTTCTTAAAAATAGGACTTCAGCATTTTTGAAAAGTAGGTGGCGTGGTGTGCAGGAGCTGGAGGTTAAGGGTGTTTTTAAAGATAATGGCTACTCCTCCTCCTTTCCTATTTGTTCTATCATATCTAAGTGTATTATACCCTGGGGGAGAAAGTCTTCATCTTAGATACTGGGTTTAAGACAGGTCTCTGTAATGGTGAGTACATCAGGGTTGTAGTGGGCTATGAATGCATGAAGGTCTGTTAGCTTGTTGGTAATACTTCTTATGTTGAAATTTGGGATCAGCAGGTCAGATGTTTGTCTGGCTGAGAGGGGACATGGATTTGGGTGAATGTCACCAGAGGTTAGCAGAGTATGTAGGAGTGTCAGTATGTGCTTTTTAATAGTAATTGTTTGTGCGCTTGGTCTTTGAGTGTTTTTCATAGTGTGGTAAGATGGTGTCATTTTTGTTAGTGAGTAATATGTAGTTGTAAGATTTATGATTGTGGGGCAGATGTAGAAGTGTGAGTGGGTTTGACAGGGTGGGCTGGTGTGGGTAGTGTGATAGGACTAGTTGTGCAGTGGTAGGTCTGTTTGTAAGGAAGTTAGGAAGGTTAGCAATAGTAGAGCTAGTGATAGGGATGTGAGTGTGGGTAACATGATAGTATTTTGAGTGAGTAGTACAACTAGGATTCCTGGTTGGTTGTGTGTGAGGGTGGAGGTGTGTTGTCTGGGAATGAGTTGTTGAGAGTGGGATCAGTGTGGGATGTAATTGGATTGAAGGGTAGGAGGAGGTAAGATGAGTGGGTTGGGCTAGTTGTTAAGGAATTAGGGGTTGGACTACTGGTCAGGTGATTAGGGGTTAGAATAAAGGTAGAAATAGTGGGGGCAGGTGGAAATTGGGGGTAGGGAGGGGATCAGAGCAAGCCCACGTGCAGTGAGGGTGAGCGGAGCGGTGCTAACACTGACTCCAAGTGTTTCTTTAGACTTTGGTAAGTATGTGGTTATATGTTAAACTGAATTTTAAACTGAAGTTTTAACTGCATTTTAAACTGTATGTTTGCACTACATTATAGACTATGTTATGAGCACAGAGTATAATTTTTTGACATTCTTAAAAGGATAAAAATTAAAGCTGGGGTTAGTTACAGATGAAACAGAAGAGGTAATGAAATGCTATTTTATAGATTTGAGTATTTCTCAAAAGAAAATAGACTTTAGTTTGGGGGGCACTAACTGAAGAGTATTATGCAGCTGTTTCTTCCTGGTGAAGTACTCATCAGTACAGTGGTTTGAGTAAGGAACTATACAGCACAATGTACTAATACACTCACTAACATTTGTTTAAGTTAATGCAGGTAAGGTATTTTACTGTATGCATGGCACACTGCCGTGCTGTATGGGAACGGTCCCTTCCGTGCAGGAATAGGCTATTCCTGCATGGAAGTTTACTGAATATGGGGGTCTGTCTTCCATAGGAAAGAAGAATTTATTCCATCTCTCCAGAGACATTTAATTTTATTTAAGATATTATTAAAGTTAATTGTTAGTGTTTCTTTCATATCATTTGTTAAAGTAATCCCTAGATATTAAATGTTATTGTCTAGAACTATATATTTTGAAAACTTTTTGTTTATGTCCTTCTTAATGCAATTTATAAGTAATATATTAGTTTTATTTTAATTGAATTTAAGGCCAGAAATTCTTTGGAAGAGATCTATTTTGTCAAATAGAACTTGTAATGATTTACTGTTTTTCAAAGTCAATAAAATATCATCAGCAAACAACTGCACTTTCAAGACTAAACTATTACTAAAACATATGCCTTTGATCATCCCAATACAATTTGCAAAAGGTTCAATGAGTAGAGCAAACAACTAAGGGGACAGAGGGCATCCTTCTTTCGTACTCTTGGTGATTGTAATAGATCTAGATGTGCATGACTCAATTTTTAAAGAAGTTAGGGATTTATCATATAATAATTTTATTAACTGAGTAAATTATTTTGAAAATCCATATTCATCTAAAGCTGGGAACAAATAGACCCACTGAACTGAATCAAAAGCACTGTTGATGCCTAATATTACCAAAGTGATATTATCTGGCCAGGCAGAAAATCCTACTTAGAAACAAACTCTGGGATCTATGGAGATCTACTAAGCAATCCGCATACCAACTTAAATTTAAACAAATGAGAAATGATAAAAAAAAAAGCCATTCTCTTGGACAAAAAAAAAACTTTTACTGTCATCCCCAGCAAACAAACCAAAGTAATCCACAAAAGTTCTGGGCCAGTATTAACAAACTTCTTCACCCTGGTCACTCCACCATACCACCCCCTACAGGAGCCAACCCCAAAGATCTCAAACAAACAGCAAACGCCTTTAATACCTTCTTCACAGAGGCCATCCAATCACTGGCCAATCAAATAACAACTCCGAATTCTAGTCACCCAAATTCTGTAACAAATTCACTCCCTATATTCCACTGGCAACCAGTCCCAACTCACCTTATCTGTAATCTTCTTCAAAAACTTAAAACATCAACTCCATCAGCCGATAACCTACCAGCAGAATATCCCCAAAAAGCTGCCAAAGCTATAGCCTACCCAATATCAATCCTGATAAATAGAACCTTACAAGAGGGAAATATTCCTACCATCTGGAAAATCTCACACATCATCCCCGTACACAAAGGTGGCAATTCTAACGAATACTCCAACTACCGTCCAATAGCATTACTTTCTCCTTTAGCTAAAATAATGGAAAGATGTATCCATAAACAACTACTTGATCACTTACTGCAAACTTATCTACCAGCAAATTGCCAACACGGCTTCAGACCATTTCATAGTACTACCACTGCCCTTCTATCCTTCTCTGACAGTATCAATCATAACAAAAATAACAACACCCTCTCCTCAGCACTCTTTATTGACCTTTCCAAAACTTTTGACATGGTCAACCATCATTTACTTATAAATGTACTAAGATCTCTTTCCCTAGATTCACTGGTTATTCAATGGCTCCAACCGTACCTTAACAACAGACAACAAGTGCTGCTTAAGGACAATAACCTATCTTTACATCTCCACATTATACTAGGAATCCTTCAGGGCTCAATTCTTGGTCCCCTCCTATTCTCAATCTATATAAATGACCTTCATCTAGCAATTACTCAAGCTACCTGTATTCAATTGCTCAGCTAAATATTCATCTGAACTACAGTCCTTAACCCAGAGAATGTTTACTGTAGTAGAAAACTGTTTTTTACAATGTTGCCTCCTCCTGAACCACAAAAACACAAAACTATTGCTCTTCACACCCACCGCAAGTCCAGACCAATAAACTTCTCAGTCCTATCCAGTAACGGTATCATTATATCTCCAGACCTAATCACTAAACTTCTAGGTATAACAATAGACAACAACCTTACCTATGAAACTCACATTAACAATACTATAAAAACTGTAAACAGGAGACTGGGCTCCCTGTATAGGATAAAGCCATTCCTTACGCCACAAGCCAGAACTTCTATTGCCCTTACCCATACAGTATAAGAAGGAATCAGTACTGCAAACTAAACAAGGATATATATTTTGAGCCTCAAGAGCAGGAGCACACTCAAGCAAATCTGCAGTCTGCGGCTACCACTCCACCCATACAGTATAAGAAGGAATCAGTACTGCAAACTAAACAAGGATATACATTTTGAGCCTCAAGAGCAGGAGCACACTCAAGCAAATCTGCAGTCTGCGGCTACCACTCCACCCATACAGTATAAGAAGGAATCAGTACTGCAAACTAAACAAGGATATACATTTTGAGCCTCAAGAGCAGGAGCACACTCAAGCAAATCTGCAGTCTATGGCTACAACTCCACCCATACAGTATAAGAAGGAATCAGTACTGCAAACTAAACAAGGATATACATTTTGATCCTCACGAGCAGGGTCAGTCCACCCAGGCATTCTACTTGTATGTTTTATGAGAGTGAAGCTATTACATTAGCAGTATTTCTTAGTAGTTCTCAGCTTGCTAATAAAACTGACTGTTATAGCCTTGTGTCATCTCCCCACTAGTACAGTAATCCTAACTGTCCAATAGACAGTATGCATTTAATTCACATCCCTGTGACTAAATTAACTATCAAGCAGCCCTCTCGGTCCTTTCTGCCTTAGTTTGTATCACTTGGAGGCCCACCTGTTTACTTGCATCTCTATACATTCCCCTTCATTGTTAATGTATCTCCCTACTCTAATCTGTGCACAAACTGGTTACTAATCAGCAAGTCAATGTGAAGACCCACTCCCAACCTTAATAAACTTTGCTGTCTCTTCTCTCCTTCACTTTACAGGTAGTTTGAATTATTACTTACCCTCTCTGAGGCCTTCACTGATTTCCACTGATTGCCTGTCTGGATTCTTTGCATTACACCTGGTTTACACCCGTTGTGCTATCTTCCTCCCCCAATACAAAGTCTATATTAGAATCCTGCTGAGCATGGAGCCATCTTTAAATTTCTAGTCTCCCACCAGGACACAAGTGCTCCTCAGCAATTACATTCTGCTTGCCGGTAAGCCATTAGACCTCAGGAATTTGTTTTATAAAAGTGTTCAGATTTGTAAAGTAATACTTACTTTTTCTTTTGTCTTGGTTGGCTCTGCCCCGCTCCGGTCACCCTCGCTAACGCGGGCTCTCTCCGCTCCCCTACCCTGCCCCCTATTCCCTCCTGCCCCCACTACGTCTACATTTATAGTACTCACAGCCACACCCACAGCTCACCCTCACATCACCTCCACCAATCACAGCTCCTCAAGTCATATCACATTATACCACACCAACTTGCTCCACACAAAATACTCCCAATCGCTCTAATTCCCACTAAGCATTTTTTACATCACCCACACTACTTCCCCATCCACATATAGTGCAACCCTATAATACCTATTCAGATCCCCCACCTAGAAACAACTTAAACTTTATAACCATGACTATCATGCAACTAAGTCAAGTCTGTCTTCTCATAATTCTTTACAACACCACAAGTTATCACTCTAGCAATATCCCTAAACTTAGTAGCACAACACTGCATTATGCACTCTCATATACAGGCACCACACATTATAATAATATCTGCCCACAGTTATTCAAGAACTACATAACGGACCAATTCAGGACTAAACACATATGCTCTCATTCCTACTCCAAAAAAACACAATATTTTCTCACACTCCTCACCAAACTCCAACATCTGTATAACCATTTTAACTCCAGGCTCACCATAAGTGGGGATATCCACCCAACCCAGGCCCGAAACCATCCTGTCCAACTCAAACTGCTCCAACACAAATGTCAGAACATAACATCCCCACTTTCTTCATCCCTGGGCAAATCAACAACAGCAGCAAAACCAACCATCTTTTAATGTTAAATATTAATATTAGAAGTATCAAAAATAAAATACCTGAACTCCACACCACAACAGCACACTACTCCTCAGACATAGTTGCTTTAACAGAAACCTGGCTAAATAAAAACATAGCTAACTCAGAAGTTCTCCCTACCGGCTACAATATCATTAGACAAGACAGACCACTTTGTAAAAGGGGTGAAACTGCTTTACTATACAAGTCAAACTTAACTGTCCATCAATTACCAAACTCCTACCCCTCCCCCAATAATTGAGACATACTTATCTCACAACTTCAACTTCACCCTAAAAAGGTCATCACCACAATTGTGAACTATATTCCACCTGGTAATACACCTGCTAGCCTTGAAGACTTCTTATCCTGGTGTTCTTCCACATACTCACAAGAAACCCTTATTCTGGGGGACTTCAACTTAGATTGGTTCACCTGTATATCAGAACCACCAAGTAATCTAATAAATCTCCATGGCTACCAGCAGCTAGTCCAAATTCCAACTAGATGTGATAAAAAAATCTAAAAGGGAATCCATCGTTGACTGGGTCCTAACTAACAACCCCACATTGTACCTTCACACAGGCAGTCTCCTAGACACCTTAAGTGACCACAACATAATATACTTTATACGTAGTAGAACAAGCATATGCAAAACCACTAACTATATATCTACTAGAAACACAAAAACATTCTCTCCTGACGTCCTCAACACTTTACTCTGTAACTGTGACTGGACCCCCCTAAAAACCCTCCCACTTGACCAGACTATAGCATATTTCAACAAAACATTTCTACAACACCTAGACACTGTTGCTCCATTGTGCAAAATCAAGGTTAGAACCTCTACAAACCCCTGGCTCAGTAAAGAAACCAAACAAATCCTCAAGTCCAGAGACACTGCCTGGCTTTACTATCAAAAAAAAAACAAAGAAACACAAAGCCTAACTAAGTACCAAGAACTGCGCAACCATGCAAAAAATGCATTAGGCTGGACAAAAAATCCTACTACACAACATAACAAATGAAATACCAACACAACCTGCAAAAATTTTGGAAAAATGTAAATCAGCTACTAAAATCCACCCAAAAGGCTACCGCAAAACCAACCATCTCTGACACTAAAGTTCCCATTGAAACACAATTCAACTCCCACTTTGTGAACTCAATTCTATCCTTAGTATCACAGGACAGTTCCTTCCTCACTATCCCCCAAACACAAATAACACTAATACAAGCTTTACCCTCAAAACAGTTTCCACCACTTCAATCAAAAGCATGCTCTCCAAACTAAAAACCTCATCAACAGCTGCCGACCTACTCCCCAGCTATTTCTTGAAACTCACAGCAGATGCTATTGCTATCCCAGTCTCCACTCTCATAAACAGATCAATTGTTGAAAACTATGTGCCCAAACTCTGGAAAATATCCTATGTTACACCCATAAAGGTGGGACCTCCACTGAACTTAATAACTACAGACCCATTGCTTTACTCTCCCCCTGGCCAAAATCCTAGAAAAATGCATCCATACCCAGATGCTAAACTACTTCCTAGACAGCAACATCCTGTCACCTACTCAGCATGGTTTCAGACCTGCCCATAGTACCACTACAGCCCTCCTCTGCTTCACAGACACAGTAAACCATCTCAAAAATGAAGGCTTACAAGTGTCAACTCTTTTTTTGGATATGTCCAAAGCATTTGACACAGTCTCACACAAATTCTGCTAAACAAACTAAACCAATATCATCTATCAAATTCCACTCTTACCTGGTTCCAAAGCTACTTAACTGACAGGTACCAAGCTGTGAAATGGGAAAAATTCTCTCTCTCCTCAGCTGCCCATAACTATAGGAGTCCCACAGGATTCTATCTCAGGACCACTACTATTCACAGTCTTCACAAATGACCTCCATACCTCCACACAGCATGCATCTATAATTCAGTATGCAGATGACACTACCTTAATCAGTGCAGCACAAAACATTCCCACCCTCCTGCAAACAACTCAACTAGCATTCACTGATGTTGAAAACTACCTTACCAAAGCCCAACTTATCCTCAATCCAAAGAAAACTCAGCTTATGATTATAACCAGTTCTAACAAAAACACTAACAGTCAATTCACTATCTACTCCACTAATGCTACTCCAATTGCTCCAGTGGCACAGGCTAAGCTATTGGGAATAACCATAGACTCCCACCTAAAATTTGATAGTCATTTCAAGTTAACTATTAAAAAAGTACATGCCAAACTGGGGTCGCTCTACCGTATCAAACCATTTCTTACCAACAACACAAGATCAGCCATTGCTCTCTCCCAACTTCTATCCACCCTACTATATGCATCTCTCATTCTGACTAATCTCAACAAAACTAAACTAAGCAAAATGGAAGCCTGCTATAACAGAATTGCCTGCTTTGCTGCAAATTGCTCATATAGAACTCATCACTGTACTGCTTGAGACAGCTCCACTGGCTTGAACTGTACTAACCTACAATCAGCTCTGCCTCTGTCATTCTATCTATTACCTCCCCAATGTGTCCTGCCCTCAAAAACCTAGTACAACATCACTCAGCCAAAAGGCCTCTTAGATCATCAAGCAAACTGCTACTAGAAGACACCAACATCTACAATAGCCTTGGAGATGCACTATATAGTAGTTCAGTGGCTAAAAAATGGAACTCTGTCCCTACAAGCATTCAAAACACATCATCCAAAGCCTCCTTTAAAGACCTCATCAGGCAACATCTCAAGAAAAGTTGGCAGTGCCATGATTGCTCCCCAGGCTAGTGAAAGCGGATAACACATACATACAAAATCTAGAGCACTTGATAATAGTTATCAATCTTACTCACAAACACTGGCTAATCTACAATGTATGTACTGTACCTGTGTACTATGTATGTATTCTACCTATGTTCCAAATTTCAGCTGTATACCACAAATCTATTAATTACCTTTATTTTTAAAATTAATATTTGTTTTTTGTTTGTTCTCTCCACTGTAACTGTTTATGTACTGCATACCACTGTAAAAACATGTCTCCTGTAATTTGTGTGTATACTGATCATGTCTAAATAACTAAATGGGTTTGTAATTTTTCTTTGTGGAGCTTTTCTCCCTGGGCCTCTGCTGAAAAAGGGCCTTTTTGGCTCAGTCAGACACCCCCGGTTAACAAATGTAAAATAAATAAATAAATAATAACATAGCTAGATTTGCCACAGCCTCCTCTTTCATAACCCACCACTGTCATAATCTGAAACAACTAGGCTGGCTTGAGCTACAAAACCAAATCCATTATAACCAACGTATCATTGCCCATAAAACTTTCTTCCAACCAACTAAAATGCCAATACTATCAAACCTTTTCATCCTGTATAAAAACCTTAATAACTTACGTTCATCCAAGAAATTACTAGTATCTACAAGTATATCTAACAATATCTCTGGTGACTCTCTGTTCTGTAATGCTGTTGGAAAATACTGGAACCAACTTCCAAATGAACTTACAATCATGTCCTCTTCAACACTATTTAAACAAAAATTGAAACTTTACCTCAAAACACACTGGTTATGCCCCTGAACAAACCCAGACTAATCTAAAATGGCATTGCTATCATCATCACTGCTGACCTAGCTTTTTTTCAACCAATACCTCTACTTTCATGGACGAATCCAAATCTGTTCCTTACTCTATCCCCCCGAAAAAAAAAAAAGTTTCTTTTTTTTCTTCCCTTCTTGAGAATAGAGTTACTAGCACATTTATATAATGTTCTGTAACAATTTTTGTATTCAATGATTGAAATGTAATAATCTGCTATTACTTTTTGTACATGCATTGATATGTTTACCATTTTATGTTTATGTCTATGTTTTTATTAATCTTTTCAAGGGGAGCTTATATCCCCAGGAATCTGCTGAAAATGGACATGTAGCCAGTTAGACTAGCCCGGTCAACAAATGTAAAATACAATAAATAAATAAATAAATAAATAAATCTTAGTGAAATTGATAATTAAATTAATTAATTAATCAATTAATGTAAGAATTATTTTAATGTTATCCTATGTATTTCTATCTTTTATAAATATAGTTTGATCTTCATCTATCAATAAAGGGAGCAACTGTTTTATTCTACTAGCGTGTATTACCATACGCATTTTATAATCAATGTTTAATTGAGATATTGATCTGCAGGATGAACATTCTTTTGTATCTTTATCTGGCTTTAGAAGTGAGTAAATTCATGTATATTTCCAGGAATGGGGGGGTGTTATTATTTTCTTTAACTAAAGTATGTACTTTTAACAATAAGCCTAAATCTTCTTTATTTAAACAATTATACATTTCAGGTATAATATTATAAATTCTGGGAGCAGTATTTAATGTTAACTTATTAATTTATGATTTAAGCTCATTGCAATTGGTTTATCACTTAATTTTATTTGATCTTCTGTTAGTTTTTTCTTGATAAATTACTTAAAGAAGAATGTTATTACATTCTGAGATTCAATTTATGTGTTATGTGAGTTAATTAACTTAAAGTGTGTTTTGAAAGCCTCTAAAATACTTAAATCCGAAACTTTTTTCCTAGTACCCAGAATGCAAACTTATTTTATCTGATTGGATTTAATAATCTTCTTTGTTCTGTGTGCTATTCTGCTTTGATTTTTTTAGGATTCATAGAATAGGAATTTAATTTAATCTTTTCTAAATTAATCATAGTTTTATGATGTAATATTTGTAAAATCTGTTATTCATCTCATCAAGTTCTCTTATTATATTATTATTTCCTTTTTGTATATCTAACTTTAGTTTATTTTCATTTGTAAATCTAATAAATCTTTATTTCACTGATTTTTTCTTATTAATAAACCAAGCTAGAACTTCTGCCATATAAACGTGACGTCAACAAATCCCATACATATATTCCTGATATATCAGCCGTAAGATTTATATTTAGAAAATTTGTATCACCTTAATATAGAATTTCTTAAAGTCTTTAAAATTCATTATGTGTCATGGAATTCTGGTAATATTTACACTTTCCCCGGGATTCATGAAGCTCCGCGCAAGGCCGGCATAAGGCCTGTACTGGCCGTGTGGCGTATATATGGTGTAGTAGCACCATATGCATATTAATGAAGGTGCACTACCACCACATCCATGTGCATAGGAAACGTGCGCGAGTGCATGGGGCGTTTCTAAGTTGCGCCTGGAGGCGTGTCAATGTCGGCTGTCGATGAGCAACCTAAACTGCTGAATATTATAGTCTGCCTGCAATCGTAATCGCACCTATCAGTGTCCATGGATAATGAAATGTATGCAAAGCATGCAAGACATTTCCTGGCCACACAAAATTGAGAATCAAACAGAAATGCACGCAACACAATATGGAGTTTCCATCCTTGGAACAAATGATATTTAAAATTGTGTGTCTGTAATGTACTGCACTGTAAGTAGTTATACCCAGTGGAAGTGAAGCGCATCATGTCAGCGCGCCGCCAATACACACTTCCAGCCCCATGGGCAGGGTCATCAGCAGTCCCACGTTGATAGTGACAGTACACAGCTGGGCAGTTGTGGCCATATAACAATCGTAAAGAAACCTGACAGTCCATATTGTATACCAAAATCACACAAACATATGAATATTAAAATGTGCTATACACATAGAACAGGAACGTAACCGGCACATACACATAGGATGGTATATGCAGAACCGGGACATCCAAATGCAGAACCCATGCATGCAGAATGCAATATGCAACATCCCCTGTAGCACACATCCCGCACCCATGTCCGAATGTCCACCAAATCCAGCTACCAGCCTTGCCCAGCCATACACCTACACATAGCGAGTATTACCCATATGTAGTAGGAAGTATCGCCCTAGGCAGTGTCAGGATTGCAAACTTGTATCCCACGTTTGTAAACATCCCATCACAGTTTTGTAAATCCAAATGCCCGTGCGTTCATGTTTTGCCACAATTTGTGTACATCCCGCATGGGATAAGTAACCTGTTTAAACATCAGAGTTATGTACACGCCACGATGTCTAGTACTGTACACATCTGGAGAAAAGTTGTATTTGTAGTCACGGTACTGTTCAGTTTCTAGACGGACATACAGAACATACTATGCAGGACGGAACACCTGTCCACCATGCAGGTCTCCCCACATGAATTATCGACAGAATATATTCTACTCAATCACATACCGACACCACACTGCTCAACCTATTACAGCAACAAAATCTGGACAAAGCCTAAAATGATGGGTGGACAAATAGGGACAGATGTAAATACTGCTCCCACAAACTTCGAAAGTTCACAGAATAATAGTATGTACATTAGCATGAAATGTTGTGAAGGATGTGGGGTAGTCCCCGAGTATTACAGAGGTCCGTACATATCTACAGTAACAAACTTTCACATTTGTTTACTCTACTACTGCATACCTGTAGTTAATTCATGTCCAAAATAATAATCCTCGTATGAATGAATACAGGAAATAGTCAAATGTGAATGGGAACACCACTCACCGTGGATTATGTATTGTAACCACCCCCACCCATATTATGTATTGCCAACATAATAAGCTGCTGACAGGTGCCCAATCACCTGTGTCTGTAAACACAGGTAAAATGTATAAAATGGACAATCTCTGTCCATGTGCTTTGTCTGATATTTGAACATGGTCAGGGCAGTTCTGTTCACCAGGCGGACAAGCCTAAACCCAGATCACCACATGAACACACTGACAATCAAAGACTTGTATGTGCCAGGACTATAAACCTTGGAGTTCTGAATATCCCTGGAGTGATTAAATATGCAGCTTGGGTCCAGAGCATTAGGGAATAGGGAATGTGTAATATGTAGTATCGCATTTTTCCCAGCAGAAGAATGGATGCCTGTGATGTAAGTGAAGTGGTGAGGCATATGTTAATGTAACTATGTACTATGGGTATGTATATAAATGAGTCAAAACACCAGTAGTATAGTGGTTGCAGCATCCGGCCAACGTGAATGCAGTTCCGGTTCAACCACGACTACAGCACATATAATGTGAAAGTGTAATGAATGCGTCTGTGCTGTACAGACATTTAAATATGTCAAGGTGAACGTGTGTTTCGCATATGTCCGTTAACCAGATTACAGATATATTACTGGTACTGTCACAAGTAATAAAGCCCACGTAAGCACAAAGACTTAGTAAACATATGTAACCCACAATAAGGATATGCAAGTGCGCCTGCGCGTGTGTAATCCGCTCACAGCATAGCAAATGAATGCTGTTTCCTACATGTTAGTTCTATATATGGATATATACATTTGTGTATAGATATATATCCACAGACTTAAACTAAATAAATATATGAAATAAAGAATGTACAGACACACACATATATATATCTATCTATATATATATATATATATATATATATATATATATATACAAACACTTACAACATTAATTGATATATACATAACAAACATATAAACATATGTCCTTGTAGATATAACACATGTACATAAATAGGTTACATCATAGCTATTATGGATAGACATACAGGCATGCAATAAAGGTAAATACACTGCTGCTATCCAAACCATTGCCCAGAAAGTACCAGTGTTCCAGATCTGCAAGTTCTACTCTTTAAACATGGATATAGGTGTCCTTTGCAGGACCACAAAAATTGTGAATCCATACAGGCACCGTCCTGTAATGACTGCTGCAAAGAAGTGTCATCCGCAACTACAATATAGCTGTACATGCAACAGTAGCTTGTGCAAGTGTAATAACACATGGGGTGACAGAATGTAAGGCATATGTCCCGATATGCGGAGAGTGGATAGTGCTTAGAAGTGTCTTCATACTTTATTATCGCTCACATTAAATATGTCTTATGACTACTGTGGAGGGGTGTCAGGTATGGGAAGCATGGGTATGCAATAATGGGCCTAGGTGTTGGTTGGCACAGATGTATTAGGTCCGCCCCATGGGAGTGATTAATATTCCTATGTGGGTATATCACACGCCTATATCTTCCAAAAATGAAGAACCTATCTACTTGATATTGTGTAAACCATTGGGGAAGATGTAGGGACTTATATCAATGTCTTGTAAGCGATTATCATGGACATACATGCATACAACTAAGATGGTAACCATACCTCTCAACCTATCAGAATAAGACATCTAGACAAAGGCATTTTAAAATATGTACAAATAGGGAATATTATAAATATTCCTCTTACAAAGTTAGAACTTTGATAGAATAATGGATCATTCATTAGTATGAATGTTTTGAGGGTTATTAATTATAAACTACTAATGACTGTCATTATTGTCTAACTTCACAGTCCCTAATGACTTGCCACTAAATTACCAGAAAGGCACAATATTATGAAAAAAAGGAACAAAATTATAAGTCTAAGTTCGGGACATTTACCCAAAATGTGTACAGTTGAGAGGTATGAAGGTAACCCTGTCCTAAATAAATGTACAGAACTAGTGAGATTAGGTGGACAGGTGTGAAGAAAGACGTGATGACGACAAAACATGTATAAGTCAAAAGCATGTACCTCGATAAATGTGATGAATACTTATGCCCTGTTATAGTCAATGTGGAAGGTTAATAGAAACAAAATAAATGTGTCCCTCAGGGTGTTATGCAGTGTCCCCGATACAGTGTTCAGTCTCCCACACACGCATATGAGTTCTGCCACTGACGGAAAGCGCAAATACTGGCGAACACATAAGGTAGATGATAGCAGAATATGTGTTGATTATGTTGGATTTTGTGAGGAACACAACACTCTGGGCAGGTGTGTTCTACAAAAGGAATGTAATGGCTTCTGGCCTGTGATTCCCCCATATATTGTGTGTAGTGGTCTAATAAAATGATATATCTTGTATCAGAAACAGATACATGTTATAGGAAACAGTATTATCGACTATACTACTACAAGAAAGATCTGAAGGTATGAAAAGCGCTGAAGTAGTCAGTTTAGTATTGACCGCAGGTATGTGTTGACTTGTCAAATGTCACAGCTGTATATATAGTTCCTATAGGGCTGTCACCTCTACAAATGATGAAAGTGGGAGCTGCTCTGTAGAAATGTCAGACGTAGTAGGTCAAAACATACCTACAGCCATGCATACTCCACAAATAGACATATTAGCACACAGCAAAGCTTAGGCCAGGATTCACGAAGCCTTTGCCGGTGTGTACGAGTAGAGTAAAAGTAGAGCAAGGTAAGATGTCTGCCGAGCTATTCAGCAATATCCTGTAGGGGCATGTAAGACAGCCCCTAAAATGAACGTTGCACGGACAATGTTAGGATATGCAAATTACCCCATTTGTAGGTGAAAGCTATGCAAATGGTATAAAGTATGTGATACATGAAACAGTAAGCTGTCCATGCAAGAGTAGAGTTATGTGCAGAAATGTACTCGGATGGTAACCGAGAAACGTTCTGCAAGTAGCTAAACAGAGAAAAGTCAGCTGCAAATAAAGGATGAATTTAGGTGAAGAAGCATGCCAATGGCCAAACATAAGGCCAGTGGCATGTTTTTCCATTGGAAATTAATAAAACTCTAGTTGTCCTCCCCCAATCTCCGGTGTTTAAGCATAGCGCAGTGGCGCAAATACACGCTACGCTTACAAAACAAGAAAAATATGTAAAATATACATACAACTGGTAATGTTAGTTAAAAGTTAGTTCGTCATGCAGGTGAATGGCAAGCTGAAGACAACATGGCTACTGAGTA
The DNA here is from genome assembly GCF_019279795.1 of Protopterus annectens. Lineage (NCBI taxonomy): Eukaryota > Metazoa > Chordata > Ceratodontiformes > Protopteridae > Protopterus > Protopterus annectens. The sequence continues at coordinate 514,759,348 of NC_056744.1, forward strand.
GTGGTTGCTATGTGTGGAAACACACTTTCAGAGATGTAACCAAGCATTAGTAGGCAATCCTATGCAATTGAGGCTGAGGATAGTGAATCACAATTTGTCATGCCTTATGGGCCAGGCTTCTACAGTGTAAGAGTAGGTTAAGGGGACTATCAGCGTAGAAGATAGGTGACATCATGAGTGTGTATGTATAAAACACTGTAATCTTATTGGAGCATTGTGTCACATGTTTGCTGTCAGTTACTCATCAGTGGAATGTTAGGAATGAGGCGTGTTATGATTTATCCTAGGTAAAGTCAGGAAACTGATGGTGTATGCCATGGATATCACTGCAGGTTCTTGCAAACCTGCTTACAGTATGTTCATGCCTGTGCGCGCCTGTAAGCCCGAGTAAGCATGTGTGCACGCGTGTCTGCCCGTCTGCATGCGTTGAAGAACGAGTAAGCTAGTGTAAGATTGTTGAAGCCCGTGTAATGTCGTGTAAGCCAGTGTAAGTGTTTGTACGCATGTATAAGCCTGTGTGCACGCGTGGAAGTGGATGTGCACTTTACTGTGCTCCTATGCGCGGCGCTGCTCACTGTGGAAACAGACAGTGAAAAGGAAGGTAAACAAATAGCAGTAAGTTAACCAAGGAGAACTACCACAGCTAGCAGGTGAAAACAATCAGAATGAGCATATTACACAGCTAGTACAGTAGGCCAGCACAGCACTTAAAACTCTACAAACAGCATTCCACCATGTTTTTCTCAGACACACTGCAACACTGTAGTATACTAAGAGAAGTGAAAACTGAAAAAGATTAACTGAGACAACATAATGTTAGGGGCTGCCATTGCTATTATATGTCAACATATGCAACATGCTGAGGGCTGTGCCAATGTGAATGCTGCTCAGCAACACACAGTGAGCAGACGGAGAAGAGTGTGCAGGCACAGGGTAACCTACCAAGGGCTACATGAGCTGGAGATATAGAGCGCTACAGAGTGGACATAGACCTCCTTCAGAAGATTGTGGAGGTGTGCAGGCCATGTCTCACACACAGAACCAACAGAGGGAAACCCATCCCAGTGGAAACCAAGGTATGTGTTGCCTTAAGGATATTAGCAACAAGTACCTTCCAGAGATCAACTGGTGATATGATGTGGATTTCACAAACATCAGCATCCAGGGTACTGCACCATTCCATGAATGCCATGTCAGCACATGTCAGTGATCATGTATATATCCCCAATTCCCGTGAGGTACTGGGCAGCAATATGTGTCTTTTCCACACAATAGTGGAATGTCCTGAGTACTGGGTGCAATACACTGCACGCACATATGCATCAAAGCACCAGCCAGTGAGTGTGGTAGGGCCTACATCAACCACAAGGGCTTCCCCTCCATGAAGTGGCAGTATGTGTGTGATGGCCAGCCCATAATACTGAATGTGTGTGCTGGCTGCCCTGGAAGCTGCAATGCTTCCTATATGTGGCATCTGACGCAGCTGTACAAAACATTTGGCAATGGGGACAACCCTCATGGTCACCTAGTGGGGGATGCTGGATGTGCAGTTCAACTGTGGCTGATGACACACATCAGAAATGCACACACACACATGAACAGAAATGCCACAATGAGGCACACGCACAAACAAAAAATGTAATCTAGCATGTGTTTGTGTTGCTCAAGTCACAGTTCTGGTGCCTGGACACATTTGGTGGAGCATTAAAGCACCTGTCAACTACATGTACCAGAATTGTCTGTGGCCTAGGTCATCTGTGTCACACATGCACACACATGGCAGTTTATATAGATAGTGTGAGTGACTGTTCATGTATGTGTTGTATTGCAGAACAGTTCAAACACAGCAAAGTCTGTCAATAATGGACATTCATCATAGTTGTACAACCACCTTGGTGGATATGCATGCAGACCTCTCATTGCTCATGTGATACAGTGATGTACTTCAAAATACCATTGTAAATGCAAATATCAAATGACAAATGACATAGCACTTGACTATATGTACACATTGTTACCCATTATACATATTGGGGTCTAATACCTATATGTTACTGTTGGTATAGTATGTGTAGTAAATGTGGATAACTAACTCTTTTTTAGCCTTATAGGTTTACAGCATAGGTTGGATAACATGTATCTGTCTGTATGATACCCTTTTGTAGAATAATTGTCATGTGCAGAGTGCATTGTAGGCCACAGTATGAATTTCCAGATGTGGACAGGAATATCCCTATTGTCTTTGCTTGTAACTAACATGGCTATATGTCAAACAGTAATAGTCCCAGCAATGTGTGGCGGTCAATACCAGTGCTTACTGGTATAGTATAGTACATGAAGGATCCACATGCTACTGTGTGTCCTACATGTGTGGGTCAGTTGTGAAGATATCATATAACAATTGGTTATTCAGACTGTTGAGGTCCTGTCTACTACCATAATGCAAAACAATCACAGATAGTAACAGTATCACCCACAACACCATGTAAAACCATATCAATCACACATGTGTAGACAAGTACAACAATTACGTGTATTCTAATTCATACTGGCTACCAATAGAAACTATGAAGTGTTAACAGTGTGTAATACATGGCATGTCACCATTCCAATGTGTCCACTATACATGTACATGCAGACAGTGCACCTTTACCATGTTCACAAATAAATACATGAAAATCTGTACTACACACATCACACACGTACTGCACACTCTGAAACACATGCTGCCAATACTACACACATCAGTCAAATGGCACATGTATGGATAATAAATATTCAGAATTAACAGTGCTGTACACTATACTACATTGATGATCATAGCTGTAATGCATCATGCCTGCTTACATACACCTAGAAGGAAATCACACTTTGTGTTAACAACATTTTAACATTATTACAGTGGTATGAAGCCACCGTGTGCATCAGCACCATGTTAGTCTGTTCCTGCATCAATGTTACACATTACAAGAGGTGGCACAGGTGCCATCATATGCACAGGGTATGTAGTTTCCTTTCCAGAGCCTGTCATTGAGCCATCCAATCAACATGTATGTATTTGTGTGTGTGTGAGGGGCAACAGTTTTTGCATGGCCCAATGTTGATGCAATGTGTGTGTGTATGTGTTATCCCTAGTTGTTTGTTGTATGTGTGTGTCTGCATGTACACAGTTTCAGCATGTGTCAGCCATATACAGGAGGTTGTGGGACAGTCACAGACTGTACCTGCTAGGCTGTACAGATCGCCATTTCTGGCCATGGACACCCCTCCATGCATTCAACAATATTCCAGTCCTGCACCTGGCAATGTATACACATACATTCTTGGGATCTGTATCACAACCTGTGGATAAACAGGAGTCAGTAATGTTAACCTGATTGGCATAGTATTGTCATCTAATACATAGTTATATGAGCCATACTCATCCTCCAAAGTAATAACCACTGCTGACTGTTGCTGCGATGTGCACACGACCATTTAAAGGTGCTGTACTATCATTGTTTTCAATGTCCCTTGTAATACCCAGCAACAAAATAACTGGTCACTACACAACTATAACCCAGGATCACTACAGCACACAGTATGTGCACTATCACAGAGCCATAGCAGATTTAGATACATCCAAGGTGATCAAGTACAGATAATGCATCACATTAAATAGTGCTAATATCCACATACATATTACATATAGATATATATACACACACACACACACACACACACACACACACACACACACACACACTTGGCAGGGTTGGGATTAGAACATGGACCTAACTACCTTATGACACTACAGCATTATGCATGTACAGAACACGCTACCATGATTACTAGATCACAGCAGTCACACAGGCATACGTCTAGCTTGCTGACATCAGCATCAAAGGCAAAGATGCCGTACGGATTCTATGGAGAGTGAATAGTGTAAAAGCAATGTACTGCTGTCATGCAGCGGGAAACACCCCCCCCCACACACACACACACACACACACACACACCTGGCAGGATTGGGATTAGAACACAGACCTAACTACCTTATCACACTACAGCATTACGCATTTACAAAACGCGCTACCGAGATTACTGAACACAGCACTCCCAGAGGCGTACTTGTAGGTAGGTGACATCATCCGCAAAGGCAAAGACGCCGATAGGGAATGTATGTGGTGTGAGGCATCTAAAAGCATTACTGTATCCCCAGGCAGCTGGAAACACACACACACACACTTGACAGGGCTGGGAGTCGAACATGCACCTAATTACCTCATCACACTACAGCAATACGCATTTACAGAATGCGCTACCAAGATTACTGAACACAGCACTCCCAGAGGCATACTTCTAGGTGGGTGACATCATCCGCAAAGGCAAAGACGCCGATAGGGAATGTATGTGGTGTGAGGCATCTGAAAGTATTACTGTGTCTCCAGGCAGATGGCAACACACACACACACACACACACTTGGCAGGGCTGGGAGTCGAACATGCACCTAACTACCTTATCACACCACAGCATTACGCATAAACAGAATGCACTACCAAGATTACTGAACACAGCACTCCCAGTGGCATACTTCTAGGTGGGTGACATCATCCGCAAAGGCAAAGACGCAGGTAAGGAATGTATGTGGTGTGAGGCATCTAAAAGCATTACTGTGTCCCCAGGCAGCTGGAAACACACACACACACACACACACACTTGGCAGGGCTGGGAGTTGAACATACACCTAACTACCTTATCACACTACAGCATTACGCATTTACAGAACGCGCTACCGAAATTACTGAACACAGCACTCCCAGAGGCATACTTCTAGGTGGGTGACATCATCCGCAAAGGCAAAGACGCAGATAGGCAGCGTATGTGGTGTGAGGCATCTAAAAGCATTACTGTATCCCCAGGCAGCTGGAAAGACACACACACACTTGGCAGGGCTGGGAGTTGAGCATACACCTAACTACCTTATCACACTACAGCATTACGCATTTATAGAATGCGCTACTGAGATTACTGAACACAGCATTCCCAGAGGCATACTTCTAGGTGGGTGACATCATCCACAAAGGCAAAGACGCTGATAGGGAATGTATGTGGTGTGAGGCATCTAAAAGCATTTCTATGTCCCCAGGCAGCTGGAAACACACACACACACACACACACACACACACACACACACACACACACACACACGGCAGGGCATTGAACATACACCTAACTACCTTATCACACTACAGCATTATGCATTTACAGAATGCGCTACCAAGATTACTGAACACAGCACTCCCAGAGGCATACTTCTAGGTGGGTGACATCATCCGCAAAGGCAAGGATGCCGATAGGGAATGTATAGAGAGTGAGCAGTCTGAAAGCATATTACTGTCCCAAAGTAGACGTAGACAAACACACGGCAGTGGTGTGATCAGGGCAACCAAATATCTACGGAGCACTACAACAACACTACATAGATATGGGAAGCACCACAGACAGTGCACTCTTCAAGACAGCAACCAGTGTGTTCAATGTAGGCATCCATCGTGACATTGAAAATGGACATCTGTTGCCTGGATGACCACCATCGCTATACAGGATGTCAATGGCCATGCCCACATGCTTAGTATCACATGTCTGTTTGGAATGTACTGTGTGTCCATCTACACAATGGCATACTGGACATGCTCACACACAGCAGTTGCAAAGGGCCATCTTGCATGCATGCACATGGATTCTAAACACAGAAGGGTGCAGTTTGGAATGTACTGTGTGTCCATCTACACAATGGCATACTGGGCATGCTCACACACTTAGCAGTTGCAAAGGGCTGTCTTGCATGCACACGGATTCTAAACATGGAAGGGAGCAGTTTGGAATGTACTGTGTGTTCATCTACACAACGGCATACTGGGCATGCTCACACAGCAGTTGCAAAGGGCTGTCTTGCATGCACACGGATTCTAAGCATGGAAGGGCGCAGTTTGGAATGTACTGTGTGTCCATCTACACAACGGCATACTGGGCATGCTCACACACTTAGCAGTTGCAAAGGGCCATCTTGCATGCATGCACACGGAGTTTGGAATGTACTGTGTGTCCATCTACACAATGGCGTACTGGGCATGCTCACACACTTAGCAGTTGCAAAGGGCCGTCTTGCATGCAGACGGATTCTAAACACGGAAGGGCGCAGTTTGGAATGCACTGTGTGCCCATCTACACAACAGCGTACTGGGCATGTTCACATACTTAGCAGTTGCAAAGGGCCATCTTGCATGCACATGGATTCTAAACATGGAAGGGCACAGTATGGTATTACTGTCCCCACGTACATGAAGACCACTCACATGTATTGACCAGTACACACTCAGGATCTATCACAGATGTCTCAGGTGCATATCACAGAGGTACACACCACAATCTACAATGTAGCCCTCCGACATCACCATGTCATTGGACCAGCAATACACAGCCATACATTAACAAAACACCGTGTGACTCATGACCAGTGCACTGTACATAGGTCTACAGCAACTGTGCAGACTACACATGTACCGACAGGGTTCCATCCTGTGTTATGCATTGCAATGATACCTCTGTACATAACCAGGGCAGCTCTACACATACCAGGGGCCCTGGGTCTTACACAGCTGTGACAGATGAATGTTGCTGTACACCAACGAACACACATGTTAGGCTATGTCATACATGTAATTGCAGTGGATATGTGCATGGACCACACACACGACACATATGTACATAGCATAGCTTTTGCTGTCCTCTGTGCAGACAAGTGGCTACAGCAATCATAAGCATGCAAATGGAAGGTGGGTCCATGGCTGTTGAATGTTAACAGTACATGAGGCAGCAATGTTGACACATTCCCTCTGTACTAGTTACCCATGACACCCATCATATCATACAACAGTCCATGTGTTATGTATGTCAACACACATGTCCACCAATTGCAATGCATATAAACATGGCTATATGACAGGCATGTAGGACCAACACACATGTACAATCTGTAGTGTGCATGCAGCTACCATGCATGTGCAGCAGCTAATGTAAGTAACTAATCTGTGCCTTACTACAGCATGCATTTGCAATGCAGCCCCATCATTGACACCTGTATATGGTGACATACTGACAGTACGGTAGGATGTACAGCAGGTATGGATGGATGTGTGTACATAAAGTGGTGATCCACCTGTGTAGATGGATGTTTGCTGGGGACGGCTCACAGATGTGCCACACTCCATCCTACTATTACATGTGCAAACAGTACGCTATGTTACCGTTACTTGACGGTGAAGACATAAAACCTACACAGCGGTCAGGTGTCACTGACAGTACGTCAATTGACACCTGTAACACTTACATCCTCCCATGTGCATATAGCAGCACAATTGCCGAAGGTAGCATTGGTACACATAATGCGGCCAATACTGCTGCATGTCTGTCAGACGTATCATCATATAGCAGGTGTATCATTCACAGTACTGCCATGTGTGTTTGCTTGTGTGACCATATATGCCACATATTGTGGGGAATACATCCCAATTGTTACACACCCCTGTACACTGTTGTAGAGATCTGTACATACTGCAGTGTGGAAAGCATGACGTAGGCAGGTGTGGTGTGTGTATCACACACATCAGCTATCCATATATGCATGACATTTGTGGTCTCCACAGTGTGTGTGTGTGTATGTAGGTATGTATGGCTGTCTGGTGCATGGAGTGAGGGTGTATGCTACCATACAGAACACACAGGATCCCTAACCCCTCATGGTGATGCAGTCCACTACCCTGTTGATGCCACTGGTCTCAGCCGCACTGGCTACCTGCACATGTTCTTTCTCTGTGTCGCGTCATGTGGGTTCACAGTACTGCGACGGTGATGACCACATAGGCAAGGGTCCTCACCTCAACACTATGGGGTGTGCGCTTTAGTGTTGTTGACCCCGTGAATGTGAGCATGTTCCTGTAATGTGACAGGGTATTACTGCTACACAGTGAGGCCTCATGCTATCAAGTGGCCTCTAACATTATCATTGGCCAGACCGCTGTGTACAACTCCTGCACCATGTCAACATACCTGTGATGTGACCTGGTATGGATGTCACGTCTCTAGCCACTGTAGCCTAAACTGCCCACATGCATCTGGATCAGTATATGTGTGGACATCTGTGATATGTTAGACTTTCCAACAGTCAGGCTGAGGCTATGTATAGCATGCTGATATTGCCATATGTGCATGTGAGTACTCCACAGTTACACATGGGAGACTGCAAACAGTGCTACCTGTAGACACATGCAAGTAGACCATAAGGAGGGAACCAGGGCATCATTACCAACATGCTGTTACTGTTGTTACCAAGACACATACTTTGAACATATAACAATGCATGCTAAACCTGTACTACATGTTATGCCTGGTGCATGTCAACAGTACACAACTAATGTAATAATTACGTCTCTCACTATTCACACACAACTAATGTAATATACACTTCTCTCAGTATTCTTACACAACTAATGTAATATACACTTCTCACTATTCTGTTCACCCTGTGCATCAGACCATTTGAGCATGTCCCTGCACCAATGGTGTGGAAGACAGGGATGCGGCACAGGCTTCATCATATGCACAGGATGATAATGTTTGCCAGGGGCATAGGCTGCACCAATGGATGACATCTTGTGTGTGGGTAAGAGCCAGTGATATGATTGGACATGTCTGTTCAGTATGCATGTGGGTGTTGTGGTGTCCTACAGATGTCTTTGCTGTGTGCGTGTATGTGTGCACACAGTTCTGCCTTTTGTGAGGCCTACACGGGGTATTATTGACAGCTCCAGATTGTGCAGACCAGGTTGTACAGCTCACTGTGTCCGGCCACGGCCACGTGACCTGTGCCTGCCAGGGGTTGCATGGGCACTACGAGGTGGAGGAACAGCTTGGCTACTGTCCGACGACACATGTCCACTGGAACCGTGTCCCCACTGGGAACGTCCAGGGCCATGTCCACATGGCCTGCTGTGTCCTGGTGTGGACAGCACAGCACCAGCTGCACTGCTACTGCTACCAGCACTATGGGAGTGGGCATGTGAGGTGGCACGCTCACGTTGACCTGCACTAAGTGGTGTAGCTGGCCTACGTCCACGTGGCCTTATGCCTCACTCCTACCAGATGTTCCAGTACAGACAGCTCACGCTCGTGGATTGCCATGCCATGGTCAAGGATTCCAACCATGTCACCCAATCGCCTGTCCGGAACATCAGCAATCTGCTGTTGAGCATTTGCCAATGCCTGGATGTTGTCATTTAGGGTATGGATAGCATGCCTCTGCCCTTCTCTGTTCTGCCGTTCAGCACGTGCCTGTGCCGCCATTACAGTCTGGAACATACGTCTGGTTATACCAGCTGCTGCACTCTGTCCTGCAGGTGCATGTCTGCCAGAGGTCCTCCTACGAGTAGCACCAGCCACATGCCTGTGTGGCACATCTACAGTCATTACACTGACACAATGGTGTGTAGACACACCTTCTGTAGCCACAACACGTTCCTGTTCCACGCTAACAGATGCTGACTGTCCTTCCTCTATGGCCACTGGTGATGCGGTATGTGTTGGCAGCAGAACTGTGTGTGGGGAAGAGGGGGACATAACTGGGATGGCAACCATTGGCACAGATTCAGCCCCTGACAACCCTGCCTGTACCTCATGCATATGTTCATCACTGCTAGTATCTGTGGGGACACTAACATCAGATGGACCGTAGGAGGGTAACGCACCTACATCACCTGTGAATGAGAAGAAAGACTCTAAATTACAATAGACACACACACACACACGCACACACACAGAGACACACACACACACACACACACACACACACACACACACACACACACACACACACACACACACACACACACACACACACACACACACACACACACACACACACACACACACACACACACACACACACACACACACACACACACACACACACACACACAGACACACCATGCATGTGATTTGACAGATGGCATGCAGTATGCCTGTGATACGGAAGAGGGCATGCAGCTCAGACATTAATAGTGTTAGTAAGCATACCTCCCTGGGGTGCACACTACAGCAAGCAGGTGTCATATCAGTAGCCATGCAGTTCACACAATCATGGTAGTATGCATGCATCCCTGTGATACACCATGTGGACCAGAACAGGATAACAGTACACATGACTGACATGACCTTGACATGTAATCTGCTGACGTGTGCATTAACATGCATACATGTCTAACACAATGGTGTCCTGACACATGTACTGCATCGTAATGGGCATCACATTGTGGTGTTGTCTGTATACCCTACAGATAGAATACATGTTTAGCAAATGTGCATGAGCCAGGAAGGGTAGTGTGAGCCATCTAAATTGCTATACAGTGTGAAGTACAGACACTGTGCCATTGCATGGCATCATGAGGCATCTATATTGCTGTACAATGCATAATATGTACACATTGCATAGCCATAACTGCATGCATACCCATGACATAACTGTGGATTGTGACCCACAATACTGAGGTGTATACACACCAAACCATGCTGTGTCAAGTGACAGGTCAGTGGAGGACCTACAGATGACACCCCTGCACAACAACTACAGGGTCTTAGCTGCCTGGCAACCATGTCACACATAGTGGACATGTCAATTCACCATTTCCCACATGACATTGATGTACCACACACACGAGGTGCACAGCTAACATTGATGTCCTACAGCAGCAAGGGAAATGTACAGTATCTGTGGCCTGATGTGGTATCAATGTCTGTGGAAGCTGTACAGGTGACTACTGTCATGCTATGACACAGTTGTGATGTTCAACAGATCTTGTATGGTAGACATCAGTGACACCTCCACTAGCTGTACACAGGCTTTTAGGATGTCCAGTGTACCACATCAACTGTATAATCAGACAACTAAGGCTATAATTGGACCATGTGTGGACAATGTGCAACAGGGTGTGTACACATCACATCTACTGTGTGACTACGTGCCTCTAGCCATCCCCCGTGGCCATGTGTGCACATGTGCTGACCAAATGTGTGTGATGGCCATCTCACATGTCTGTGTTGTCCCATATGACATACACCCATAGATGTCAGATATGTCACCACCCACAGGGCTATGCAGGCAACGAGTTGTATGTTTTGTATGTGGGGTATGGGTCATGGGATAGTGTGACAATATTGCAGCCAGAACACTACATGTCTGGGACATGTCAGATGGCACATCACAGTGTGTGCACCCAATGCAGGGGCATATAACACAATGGTGACACCTGTGGGCTGCCCATATCACAGCTCACTGTGTGGTACTGTTTGCGTACCACACATGTTGTTCCACTGCATACTACATATGCCTCCATTGTAGAATGCCTCCACTGTTGTATGCACAGCTGACCACACATGTAGCAATGACAACTACTGTGGTTTCAAGTCGGTGTATCATTTCATTTGTATGTATTGCACATGGGTGGCCTGTGTGAATGATGGGTGATGCGACCTGTATATCATGACTGGAACAAACATCAAGTGTGCATCTGTTAACTGGCCATATGGCAAATAAATCTATGCTTTAACATGCCTGATACTGATGACAGTCTCACCTGCAACGGACTCATGTCTGTGCAGCATGCCAGAGGTACCTGTATAGGGGTGACACAGCAGTATGAACATTATCCCTGACTGTCTGACAGTCACAGGGTGCACTGCGCATGTTAACACATTCACCTGTATAATAGCATATAGTATGCACATGTGTGCATACACAGGGTAGCATACTGTAATGTACAGTGACACATGCAACTAAATGGGATATAATAGCCATATGTGCAGTACTGACTTACCAGGCAACTCCAGGCTCATTGGTTGGGAGACACCCACCTCCACAATGGCAGCTAGTGTGTGTGGATGCTGTTCTGAGGGTGTCCCCAGACTGGCCAGTAGCTCCTCGGTGTGTGTGTGTGGGGGCTGGGTTGGTGGCCCACCACGTGTTCCACCTTGTTCCTGGGCAATTGCAGTGGCACGCTGTTTTGCATGTCATGTCAAGTGCGTGCAGTGTCTGTGCACCTGCTGGTAGGTGTGGTTATGGCCACCCACATTGTTCACCCTCCTGCATAGATCCTGCCACAGTTGTCCTGCTGCTGGGCATGCTGTGGCACATAGATGAACAACACCTCGTAGTTCTCATGGAGATACAGGATGAGGACATCATCCTCCTGGCAGCTGTACGCTGGAAGGTGTGTACGAGGCATTATCTGTAAGAAAATGATGGTGACATCTAATACATCTGCACAGTAATCTTTGAAAATCATCATGACACTGACACGACTGACGTATTTGTGTCACACACATGTAACACCCGTTATGCATTGGATATCATCACCATATATGTGTGTCACCTCATTACAGTGTTCATACTCCATGTGAATGCTGTCTTGATGTGGGCATGTCTATTTGCCTGCACTGGTGTTCTTACCTATCTGCACATGCCTGGATGTGTCCACGGTACTGCTGTTGACCTTGATGCTGTGTATATGTCACATATCAACACAGACATAGCCTTAATGGACTTGAGCAGTGACAATGCACACATATGCATGGACACCTATACATGTATGTGTTTTTCCATATACATCTACACAGCACTGTACAGCTGTTCAACATCCTGCCATGGATCACCTGTGTTGCACATGTGATAGACATGGGACAATGGCTAGTCGGATGTCATTCGCAGGGATGGTTATCAACCATAGCATGTACGGGCAAGGCTTCCCAGCTGTAACAGACAGCCAGTATGCCACCGCGAGGTGCATCAGTGCCGCATTACTGATCCGGACAGTTGATACTACATCTACCATGCGGCCATCACACCATGTATAACTGGGATGACATGTGCAGCTTTGATGGACAGGGTTGCATGGTTTGGTGGGAGTATGTCATATGTATGGCACAGGGATCTGTCCAGCATGTGGCGATCCTAGTATTAGGACAATGGCTGTCCATGATGTATGTCTTACAGATCAGGATATGGACATGTAGACTGTCCATCATCATGATGTAGCAAATGTCTTTATGCAAGGTAGACAGCATGCTGCGTAGTGGAGGTGAGGATTGTGAAGGCTGGTATCACACATCCACGCATGGCCATTACCCCTTAAAGGTGATATGTGATCCAATATTGGTCACCCCAGTGCTGTATATGCCTGTCCAATGATCTCCATGCTCATGGATGGCACCCTGTCATGACATGGGTACCTTGTATGACTGCCCAAGGGGCCTGGAGACATCACCAAGGCAGGGAGGTGTACTGCACATTACCATCCCTTACACAGTGTCCATAATGTTGACCACAGCCTAGGTGGTAGTTAATGGGTACAGGGATGTTCACCTAGCGGTGACAATGCTGATATCATCCATCAAAATGTGCACATATGTCACACACCTCACCCACACAGCCCATTCTGTATGCTGTTCACAACACTGATACAGCTATTCCTCATAGGTCATGGCCATTCACATCCTTACATACACAGATGCCTAACATTTGTCTGTGTGGTATGGGCTACAATGAGGGTGGAGTACAACACATTAACCCTGTTCTACTGTAGCTGGCACTGGTGTGATATGCACATGTCACTCTGGCACCTTTTGTAGTTGTGAGTCTGTCAACAGGCCACTAGTAGAGCACTCCTGTGACATACAAAGGTATTTGTAATCAAACATCCATACTGTCTTGTACATCTGTAGTGCTAACATCTACAATGATAATGGTTCATGGACATGCACACCATACTCAGCAGGGTTATAGTGCGGTGCCACCCATTATGACTGTCGTCACCACTTGTGGGTTGATATTATCCAACACCCTATCTGTATTGTATGGTCATGCTAGGCACTTGTTCAGAACTTGAGCATGTCATGAGCTACTGATTAATATAGCACCCATTCCACACCATTTCCCACAGGTACACTGGCTGTCCTAAAATTTCCAGCTTTCTTATGGTACAACAGCTGTTGTACACACGTAATGCACATATCCTGTGAGACATGGTTGTATATACAGGCATGTCCGACTGTCACGTACCAGTGCTATTGCCTGTCTATATGATGGATATGTCGTACATTTGGCAATAGAGCAATTGTCTCATGTACACATTCAATGCTCACCTCCCAACATACGACACTACAGCCTGTGGGGGATGCACTTATGCAGCCCTGCTGGGGGTAATACTGTCACCAACCCTGGCTGCACCTGACAGTCATGTGGGGATGTGTAACATTTGCAACACACCCCACTCATCACATAGTCTCACATGATCTCCACCACAGGCGACACATATGAGGACAACTTGTGCAGTACTTCTCCATACTCTGTGTAGGCACCAGAGGCAGCCCCCATCACGGAACACAACATCACCAACTTATAGCCCACAGACTCATGTGTGCCCATCACATACAGCCAATAGGGTGTTATAACATACACAACACACCAGTCATAGGTGAGTCTGTAGCCGGTCACACTGCAGCTCCACACAGCAGGCTACACAAGGCGATAGTCGCTTACATCTTGCTGTCGGGTAACTGGTTCTGCAACATAACCTATGCACCCATGCCACACCTCACCAGGTATGATGTGACTGTCATTCTCCATGTTAGTGTGACTGCCCTGAGATGCCACTTCACAGACTACGTGTGCAGGGACATGCAATAGCTCACCAGTGTTGTAGCCCTGAAGGTGTGGGCCTAGCCCTGGGGAGCATTATGCATTCATCCGGACCCGATACCACTGTACAATGACTGACTGTGTCACTTCAACAGTTGCCTATGCTTCTGCTGTCATTCCACAGGCATCTGGTATCTGTCCACTTTGACTGACCTGGTCAAACACAATGCTTTGGTACAGATGACATGCACCTGTCAGCCCTGGGGGTACAGATCACATGTAAGGCTCTTGCTGCTTCTATACTGCCTGTCTTGCACAGTTTTCAATAACAGTCACTGGCAGAACGGGAACTGGCAAGCCAGACATGGGGTCATGTGACACATTGCTTGCATTTTCCTCTGTGACACATGCAGGCAAGACACACCTTATAATGCACCACTCCAATATCTCTGCAGTGACTGGGACCTGCCTCTACGCTCTGCAGAGCACACCTGCAATGACAGGTTATAGACAGACCATACCTTTCAGGCACATACCTGGACCGGCACACCCACAGCTGGGTGTTCCCATATCCCACTATATTGTACACACATCCTGGCTAGTTACTTAGCACAATGCATCAGAGGGGCTCCACATGCAACTAACTATGTCCGGAACCGCTATACACATTGTAACAAGCTACAGATTCAACAACATACCCCACGGTTACCAGACCTCATTTGTTGGTGTACTGGACAGTAGGGCTCAGACAGCTACTACTGATGTGTGACTGACACTACCCCACACTTAACTGGGATAGCCACTCATGTACTGACACATCCATGAGTCATAACCTCCACTCAGCTGGATCAACCCATAAACACCACCTCCAAGACCAACATTAACCTTGACATGAACACTACCAACATGTGACTGGTGTTCCACACCTGGGGTTATCCCCTCCTTGGTGGATTCCAAACATATGCTAATCAACCTTGTTAGCCACATCCCGGCACCACACCCTTCACGGCATACACAGTACATGAGTACTACAACACCTACTACAGATGTCTTATGGCAGCGGTTGTTAACGTCATGACACCCGTGCAGATGGACAATGCACTTACAAATGCTGAAACATACCCCAGTGCACTTCATTAGCATGTACATGACTGCATGGATCATGCTATTCCACACAGAGTCATGATGGTACACACCAGATAACAGACGCCACTCTGGTGGTCAAGTTCCATGGACATAATGTACAACAACAGGTGGAGGCTGTTGCACAGTGTTGTACAATCCCATGGGTGGGGTAGCTCACTGGTCAGCCTCAGTAGGGCCATGGGATCCCTCATCACATACTCCAAGACTAACTACATAAACATTACTGCGGCACTTTCCAGGGTGTACCACAAGGCATTATGGTGGTATGTCAGTAGTTGTTGGCAACACCCACATCTGCTCTCACATACAACAGCCACTCAGGAAGATTACAGACCCAGGTGATGTTGGCAACATGCTGGTGGATGGATTCAATGCTAACATTACACCCTCTCACTCACTACAGGGCCACAATCCATGCAAGAACATTGCAGTGTCCCTGCGGTCACACCTACACAGTACTAACCTGCACTATATATGTCCTGGGACACTGGCCCCATGTCACCTTCCAAAGTCCCAGGCTGTGATGCCCACAAACCTCTGAACGACATGTCTCCCCACTAGGCCACCATATTCAGTAATAGCCTTGTATCAGACATTGTGGCCCCTGAATGGCACACAGCAACATTTATCACACTCCACACAGGTGGCACCACAATGCACGAGTGGGACTATAGTCCTACACACCTGACTGGACTGTTCTGCATGGCTATGGGGCACATCATCAAGGACGTCATTCACAGAGAAATTGTTGGGCTCAGGTCCTTTGATGCCACCTGGGTTGGACTTGCTAGGGCCAGAGCATGGCCCCTACACCTGGTGGACTCCTTTCATACAGTTACCAGGGTAGTTGATGATGGTACGGGAGTCCACACATCTTACATTGTCCTCTCATTGCCTTTCAGCACCATTCCCCATTCTGGTATTGACAACATATACATCCACCTGCACATCGTACCCTATGTCTCAGGATATTATGCAACGTGGCTCATGGACAGGACACACACAATGAGGGTAGCATACCATAGTACCTACTGCATTTCAGTTACATTTGCCATACCACAGTCCTCAGTCATTGGGCCCCTCATGTTCAGTATATGCTTCCCTGAGGTACAGGCTAGCACAGAGGGACTTTCCCTGCCTAGCTTTACAACCCCCTGCATACAAAGCACCATGATTGATCCACCAGCCGATACTGACTCCATCCATATGGGTGTCACTGTGACAGATACCTGATATGAACATCATGGCCTCAAGCTGCATGACACAAGGTGCATGAACATCACCTTTGCATTACACCATTCACCCACTGACTATCACATAGGTGGTAGTTCCCTACATACATGTCACATTGTACATGTTTGTAGTGCACACATATGTTGCACCCACTCCTGTGATTACCATATTGCCACTGTGACGTGGATATCCTTCTACGTGGCCACACTTATCTGTACTGGATGTGTAGCTGGTGCATAGGAACCCATTGTACCTCTGAACTCAAGACGTCTGCACACATTCAAGGGTACACCACCCCATTTAGGGTGTACCTTACACAACAGCTACAGCTTTACATACCACACCATTAACACGCCATGACGTTTATTGAGCTCCGACAGTTAAAGTATGCAGCTGAACTACGGGCACCACGTCTGTACACATTTGCAAACTACATACTCAGGGGTGACCTCTGCTGAACAGACAGGACCCATGTCCACAACAATATTAATGGATATACTCCACATACACGACATAAGCAAAAGCCACTGTGAGCAACATGCTCATGGATATGTGCACACACGCAACAATGAGTGGGATGTGTTTGACGGTTACATTCCCAAACCAGTCACTCACCTTGCTTTGGAACATGAGTCCTATGTACATCATGCAGGGACACTCAGTAGCACTGTTCATGTGATACCTCCCTTGGTGGTTGGGAGACACATGTATGCCTGTGATCACTGCAGTGGCTGTACTGTGCAGAGGTGCAGGTAACACATGGCTCTGCTGTTTACAGGACACTACCCTAGAGAGGTGCCACTGGTGTGAACACTGTAGTTGTGCTTACACATAGACTTGCCAGACTGCATAGTACCCCACTATGAACCTGTGAAGCTATTACATGTCCTGTGTGCATGGTTACTTGGTAGCCCTTCCATTTAGATTAGCATCATGCTATTGCAATGTCCCGTGCCTACAAGCCATATGTATCCTGTTATTGTACATGTCAATAGACGATACCTTTGGTATGCATGATATGCCTGTTATGCTGTGTAGAATATCTGACATATCTACCTACAATACTATACATTACACATATTTCACATAATATCCCATAATGCAAAGCATACTTGCACAGCGGGACCACCTTAGACATGTCATTGTCGTTATATGCCCATACACATACCTACTGTGACAGTATATCAACATATACTATCCCCTGCTATGGCACTTACTTGTTGGACATACCCTACCACTGACGGCGGGTTGTATGGAAATGTTCTGTTTAAAGCCCTCATGTAGCATCCCTTGTGGTGTCTGTGATGTGTACCTTGTGGCCCACTGCTGGATGCACAGTTTCTACATGCGTTAGTATGCTCAGCAAGACATCACTACATAAATACATTTTCACACTTTATGCAATGCGGACACTTTTAATTAATGCAAACCAGGCTATACATACAGTAAATAATTAATAAAAAACATGCTATACATAAACTTACATACCGAGTGTTCTACATACCTTGTTATCATTATGGACTGTCATCTCTATCTCTCTCACACTGCTTAAACAGGTAGTTTGTATGAGCATATGGTTTGAATGTCTAGCAAGTCATCCTTATATACATCGATACCTGTAACATGTGGTTTCCTCCCACTAATTGGTGTTCCTGAGTGACTAATTACTTGCATATCAGCTGTGCAGCTACTCCATTCACCAATTATACAACAACAGTGGGGTATTATTGAATTCTCCACTTGGGCGTTGCCCATTTGCCCTACCTTCGGGGCAACGGCCTGTATTGTGTTTTGTTATGTGTAATTGCAACTGCTATGCATAGAGACAATTATACTTTGGATTCATGTCCCCCGTGGATTGTGTGTGACAGCTAGAGTATGTGGTTCAACATGTGGGTGTTCCTGTCATCCCAACATCTGATAATGGACTATTGCAAATGAAAACCTGTAACATTGCCGTTTGTTCCATTATATAACGGCTGCAATTTTGCATGGCGCCTTTAATTGTATCTCTCACAAGGTATGTTGATGGCTCTGCAGATGTAATTGACTAACTGGATGTCTGTGCTGTTATTGCAGTCTGTATTGATATATTTTCTAGTGTGGGGGATATCGGTGGGTGTACGTAGCATATACAGGTTTGTGGGGCTTGCATTTCTACATATTCCATATATATGTATGTGGGCTCCGTCCCTAATTAAAGAGATATCAGTTAGTAGACTTATGTTACGGGATTGTACATTGGGCCGTTGTTAATTGGTTTCTATATAGTATGCAGGTGAGGTTGATACTTCCATACCTCCGGAATTGCAGCGATATGTAAAGGGATATGTCTAACTGACAGCTATCCCGTGTATTTCTGTCCCAGATATTTGCAGTCATTGCGGTTGTGTTGGTAACAGAACCTCTTTGCCATGGGTTGCCACCTTTTCATATGGCCATTGTTGGACACTTGCGGTGTTTACAGGCCAACACATAGCCACGGTCAGTACACAGGTTAGCACATACTTTTATCCTCAATACATACCTATTGTGAGACTTTGGCTACTTATCATATTGCATGTAACATTTACATTTCTTACATACAGGCATAACTATTTAATGCAACTATTACATTATATATGGGACATATTAATGTCCTACAATCCCGGACATTTGCCCTTTGTAATGTTTTATGTTAAGACACACCTGCCCAGGGAGGGGCTGTCCCTCCTAATGTGGGACAGGTGGCAACCATATGCCTACGGCTAGCTATACCCACACCTACCATAATGATCTACCTCTGAGTTGGCACTAACAGACATATGATGTGGATACACACACACACATTACAGTCACACGGAGACGCACACGGCACCCTCAACACACACATACACAGACTACGGCGCTCACAAACACAGTTGGACACAGTACCTACGTGGACCGCAACACCGGCAGTGGTAACTAAATGTCCCTTCATATCATCATACTATTACTCGCGGTTGTACTGTTCCGGTACTGTGTTCTTTTGGTCTTTCAGCCTCGTGGTTACGCATGTCGGTATGTTACACATTCCATAGTTGGTGGTATCCTATTTATTTGTACCTCTGAGGTATCATGAATGTCGTTGACCTATCTATATATATTTACAGATATCGCTGACTCCATATATATCAACATATATCACTCTATCGCCCTTTCTATCTGTATTATATATATGTATATATGTGTACATATATATATATATATATATATATATATATATATATATATATATATATATCTGAAGGGGAAAGTGACAGGCAAGCTACACCTTTCACTGTGTACTTGTTGGTGTATACTGTTTCATGGACTCCGCACGTTTGTGTCTGTACCTGTCACATTACACACCTGCCATAGGTTAGGGTTACCAGCTGTCCCACTCTGGGACAATCGGGACAATCCCTCTTTGGGCAGTTGTGTCCTGCAAAATATTTGTGAACATGGCAAATGTTCTGGGATTTTAGAACATACTTATTTCCTATAGTTTATGTAATAGCTGCATAAAACAGTTATTCTGTATCTGAACCACCTATATGTTCTAGAAACAGAATAAGTAAGGAAACATTACAAGGATGAGCTTTTATCTAGGCAAAACAGTGAAGTTCTGCATTTCGTACTGGCCAGGTGTATGTGTTGGCCTGCAGACATCTGACGTATGTCCCACATTGGTCATTTGAAGAGGTGGCAACCCTACCATAGGTACATCTTGCCTAGCAATAGTGTTAGGTGATTCTATACATGATTGCATGTTCTACACCTGGCAGTGGTCATTTTACCCTTCAGAGCAGGTGCTATTAGTACAGGGGTGAATAATGCTGGTTTCACCTGTTCTGGACATCATTGACCGTGATCTGCGTGATATTCGGTGTAGCTTATCCCTGTTTCACTCATATCCATATAGTCATATTTAAATGTCACTTACCAGCAGTGGGCAATGCATATTCCCGGTAACATGTGCTAAACATGATCTGCTGACCTGCATCCGACATGCATTACTCGTGCCTTTGGCATTACGTTACATCCCTTGCAGGACGTGGGACCGGGTACATGCATGACGGTCACTGCATTTAACATATGGCCATCTGGGATTTGTACACGTGTTATGTCATTTTGTACGTGGAGTATACTACGGCTGTTACTCCATACTGCACTCACATGGGTAACTCAGTTAGTTTACATATTGATGAGTCCACTTAATGGTATGTCCATGTGATGTTTACTGGATGTGCTCCGGCATTGGGTATGTATATTTCAGTGAGCCACACACGATATTGTGCTGCACCTTCAAATGATCGTGGGTGGAGCATGCTGGGGTGATGAATACCTGTCATGGATACACCCCATGCCTTGACACAATATCCATGATTATATTATGTGCAGCCCCTCATTAATGCAGCAGGGACTCTGTGCTGAGTGTGTGCAGAACAGTGCTTACACACATGTGCTCCCATGATTGCCTCTGTTCCTCTATGCGACAGTTGGTTACTCGATGTTGTGGCGACAGTGGACACTGTTTTCCCCATTTCATGTATGGCCTGTGACAGTCGGCTGTGAACCTACCGTTGTACCTGGGAACTTATGCACACAGCACCACCATATGGTGATAGGCGCATGTATTGTTCAGGTGTTGACATTCCTTGTTGCTATAGCTGTTGTGTGTATAATGTTTGAGGGCGGCCTATGTGGGATTCACACAGTGGGCCACCTATACATTACAATTTTCAGGTGGTCGTGCTTGTGTGCCATTCATTTTACTGTGTGTGCAGGTGGAGAGGCATGTCAGTCCGTAGGGGCCTACACTGTCAGAGTATGTGCTATACGTTCCCTCTTTGCCAAGGCGTAGGCATATTGGGCATGCCTCTGTCTGCCTACTGGGGCTGGTACAGTGTGTTCATGGTCTGAATCCCTCTGTGCCTGTGATGGCCTTGGCAATTGTGGTGGGCTATGAGGGCCTTCACCATTTTGTCCCTGCTGCAGCTGTTTCCACAGGATCATATTATGTAGCATGGCACATACTATGACAATGTGGGCACACGTGCCTGGAGAGTACTGCAAGGCTCCACCAGAGGTGTCCAAGCACTGGAACCGTGATTTCAGCATCCGAAGACACGCTCTATGATGATTCTGGCTTGTGTGTGTGCCTCATTATGGTGTTCTTGCATGGGTGTGTGTGCATTTTTGATGGGAGTCATCATCCACGGCTCCAGTGCATAGCCAGCATCCCCCGCAAGGTGACCATGTGGGATGTCCCCCCTGACAAATACCTGATACAGCTGTGAGGCATGCCAGATATGGGAGTCATGGTACCTTCCAGGGCTGCCAGCACACACATCCATGATAATGCCCTGGGCATTGCACATGACCTGGCAGTTGATGGAGTGGAATGCCTTGCAGTTTATGTAGTGCCTACCATGCTCACCGGGTGGTGACTTGATTTGTATGTGCGTGCAGTCTATCGCACCCAGTACCTCCGGGTAGTGTGCCACACGGTGGAAGTGAAGCATATTGCTGGCCAACTCCTCCTGAGTTCGGGGGAAGTATATATGCTCATTGGCATGTGGTAACATGGCATCCAGGAACTGGTGTAGTACCCTGGATGCTGATGCCTGTGAGATCCCCATTATATCTCCAGTTGGCCTTTGAAAGGTACCTGTGGCTAGTATTCGCATGCTTACACATACCTTTGTGTCCACTGGGATGGGTTCCCCTCTGTTATTTCTGGTTCTCAGGCGTGGCCGGCACAGCTCCACTATTTGCTGTAAGATGTCCCTGTCCTCCCTGTAATGCTCTACTATCGCCAGATCATGTAGCCCCTGGTAGGTTACCCTTGGTCTGAACACTCTTTTCCTCCTCCTGGGCCTGCGGTGATTGTCGGCATCATCCTCCACAACACCGCCAGTCTCTAACACATGCTGATGAATCACAGCTATGGCAGCTCCCAACATGTACATTTTAAAAGTTCCCCATGTGTTTACACCTATGGTGCAGTGTTTGGGAATTCACAGGTGTGTGTAGGGTGCTTTCACACTTTATACTATCGTGCTGTGAACACTGATGATTTCATAGGGTGTGTATGTACGATAGTAGCTATAGGGTATCTTATGTGTTTTACTACCGGAACTACTATTGTGGTGCCTTTGGTGTTGAATTACATTTGGCTGCCGTGGATTGCCTCTTGACTTTCCCTTTACATTTCTGCATGTTCCACCTACAATTTTCTGGCATGCATCCAGCAGCCTGCTTTCATTTGTACTTTCCTAGACCTGGCGTATCTTGCGTAATGTGTGCTATTGCCGGTCTACTGTTGGTTTGCTTTGCTCTGCCATGACAGATCTCCTATCTTTGCAATCCAATGCCTCCCCTCCTTTCTTTGCATTCCGATGCCTCCCCTATCCTGTTTTGCAGGTTTCTGCGAGCAGACTTGGCAGCTGCCATCGATTGGTCACCGTGAGTTGATTGGTGTTGATTGCTCATTAGTACACCAATTAACCTACTTCGGCATTTCCTTCTTTTCTTCCCCTGACCTTCCTGTTTGTGCTATTGTTCGCACCGCGTGCATCCGCTTACTGGGTTTCGGGCACGTTTTCATCCCCGTACACATGCGCTTTTGGGCACCATGTGTGCTCTCAACTAAACGATTCTATACCTTCCTCCCCAACCCTGTCCTGCAGCTTTGCTTAACAACGGCCAGGCCAGTTTGCATTGCTCCAATGTGCTTGCTGCTATGGTGGCACACTCCTCTGCTGATGCCATGTATCTCCTATGAGCCACTCCTCAGTATTATAGCGCTGCGGCGTATGGTTCAACCTTCATCCGGTGGGACATTTGCGATTCAGTATCATCTGCCGCATTTGCATGGCATTGACTACTAATTCATAGTTACCGCGCCGAACATTGTCGCAGGCCCTTAGCAACCCTTGCACCTTGGTTGTGGTGTTCCATGCCTACCATTGTGTATTATGGTGTAAACCTGATTTGTATTACATTGCGATTTTATGACATTTTTATATATTTTCTTTATGTTCCAGTTTGCGCACACATGCCCTGTGGTTGTGCTGTGCGTTACTGTGGACATGACATTAAATGTTGTTTTTTAGGTGTTGCACATCTTTTCTTATGCATTGGCTGTGTATTTAGCCATTGGCATATGTTAACTTTGTAATACATGAGTCTGGTCCACTTCCAAAGCTCCAATGTTCTGTTTGGGAAAATGTAAACCATGTTTTTTGGTTTACATTTCTGTGGGCTTACGCTACACCTGCACCACTTCATGAAACACTATCTGCCTTTATTTTCATGGTGCGACACTGCGCATAGGGTGATTAGCATACCTATGCCGATGGCTGCTCAGTTCTGGTATACGCCGGTAGTGCACGTGGTATTGGATCGTACCTGAATTGCTTGACAGCCATATTTGGCGTTATTCCGCCTATGCTACGCCTGCGCCTGGCGCAAGCTTCATGAATCCCAGGGTTTGTTTAGTATTCATCGCCAATTCAAATGTAACTGTGTTATGATTGGACAAAGGACATGTAACCATTTTAATTTTGCCCAGTTTTAAAGTTATATCTCTTAAAATGTATACTGTATCAATTCTTGACTGAGTGCTGTGATGGTGTGAATGATATATAAAAAATAAGGAATTTGGCTTAGCATACTCACTTACATCTTTAATATTGAACATGTCAATAAATTAATACCTTTGATGTGGCTGGTTTCCTTGCATTTTTGCAATAGTATCACTATCAAATAATATACAATTAAAATCACCTGCCAATATTTTACTCCATTCTGACTGTTGTGTAATGTTTTCAAACTGATGTTTGACCACTTTAACTCCCAAGGCAGGGATCGAATATAAGTTGATTAATGTGTAGATCTTTCCATTTATATTCAAAGATACTAAACAAAACATGCCAAATTTGTCATAGTATGAATTTATGATTTGGGACATCAAAGCAGAGTTTTTCCAGAAAATAGCCACACCTTTTTGTTTATAGGTTTATACTAGGCTAACTGTCCTTGCGAGCCATTTTAAGCCTAGCCAATGATCCCTTGTGAGACTCAAACCCTGCACTTTGTATTTGTAAGGCAAACACCTTAACCATTGGGCCACCCTCCCAACCCCTATAATAATAATTTACTAATAATAGTTATTGGAGTTAAGTCTGTTTATATCATCTTGTAATAAGTGTGTTTCTTGTAAGAATACAGTCTGAGCATTAAGCAATTTTAAATATCTGAATAGACTTCCCCATTTGATACTATTGCTTAAACCATTAACATTAATAGAGATACACTTTTGAATATATTATTATTAGTAGTATAATTAGTCATATGCACTTATTATTACTTTTATGGAAATGGAAAAAAGACACTGCACTGAAGAGAATGGTTTATATTTATCTTTTAAATCTCTATAGCTAATATTTGTAGACACCCATTTAAATAAAAAAAACTTAAAAATTGAACTAAAAACAATCTAAACAATCCTTGAGGAATAGAACCCCACACTTAAATATCATTACCATTCAAGCATACCCTCTAAAGTCACTTTAAATACATATTCTTCACTCTTACTATATAAAATTGTATCTTAAACAGAAAGTGGCTTAGTACATCAAGTTAACAGGTGAATTATATATTAATCTTACTAGTACATATCTTTAACCTAGGTAGACATAATTTAGTATGATAAATTGCATAAATTTGATACTATTCTCATGTGATTCAGATATTTGAAAAGTGTTTAATGATTTAAATGTAACTTGTAAATATTATCAGACTCTAAATATAATAACTATATAATTATGCAATAATACCAATAATTTTATTTTAACTTTTTGCTAATTAAGAATAAATAAATGTGTATGCATATAATAAGATATGCAATAATATAAGTTTAAAACAGCTACACTTAATAATACCTCTATAGACACCAAAAAAGTAGTATGTCTTATTCATTTAAGCAAAATCAATAATTATCTGAAAATAATTCTGAAACATGTAATTTACTCCTCTCTCCAAAACATCTTCATATGACATTTTGTACAAATAACACATTCTTTTGTTAGATCAAATCCTGTATCTAAGCTTCAAACAGATCGACTTCTTTTCAGAAATAAAACAAATATGTATTCTTTGGGCAAAACCATGTCTATCTTTAAATAATCTTTATATTATTATTTATACATTTTCATATTTTCTACTGTTAATATTAGTAACAGTAAACCTTCTTATTTAATTGACAATTGTTAGTTATTTTATGACATAAATGAATATCATATGCCACATTGTTTCATTATGCCAGTACTAATCTAGCATTTGTCATATTTTATCTGCTAGATGTAAATCAAAATATATTGTTTTATAATATAAGCTCTTTATTAACTTTTAAGGTTTTAAACCTTTTGAGTGAAATTATTTAAAAACAAGGTTCTTATTTAACATGTTATATTATTCAGGTTATATAGTTAAGCATAAAAGAAGGACTTGCCACTTAACTGAAAAACAATAACAACTCACTTATGTCAACATAAAAGGTGTACTTGTCACTTGAATTTGACCAGGCAGTTTTTAGGACTAATTCTTTATCTTTACAAGAATAAAATCTTACTGTTATAGATAGCAACTGAATATTTCCTTGTTGGATGATGTAGGAGTTACCAGTGATCTGTGTGCTCTTTTGGTGCCAAAATGAAGAGACTCTGATCATTTTAAAATCTTGGGAATCCAGGATGTGAGAAAGGTAATCATGTTATCACCTTCAGTCTTTTCATGTAGACCAAACATGTGCAGATTATTCCTTCTGGAACTGTTTTCAAGGTCAGCTAATTGTTGAGTAGTGAAGTACTTTGTTTACATAAAAATTCCACCTGATGTTCTTCTGCTGACACTTTGCCTTCTATATCATTTAATGTTTCTTCCATGCTGGCAATCTGGGTTTTCTGGAGTAAAACAATCTTTTGTAGCTGTTCCATTTGTTCTATTCTTCTTTGAAATTATCAGGCTTGTTGCCCCTTTATCCATCTTTATCGATATATTTTGCATGCTTTTAAGTACAGATTGTAATTCCTTCTTTAAAATTGAATCCTGAGAATTATTTTTAGAGTAGCTCATGTTTAAGAACTGACAGAGCCCTTTCTGCTTGTAAATGACAGGAATTCAACATGTTGAAAATTCAAAATTCAGATGCAGACTTCAAAACTTCTTAGTAAAAATGAATTTAGAAATCAATATGTCCATGACCTCAAATACTTAAAAATTTCTGTAAGAAATATAATTTAGATAGCAGAGCT
Source organism: Protopterus annectens (assembly GCF_019279795.1). Lineage (NCBI taxonomy): Eukaryota > Metazoa > Chordata > Ceratodontiformes > Protopteridae > Protopterus > Protopterus annectens. The sequence continues at coordinate 514,786,775 of NC_056744.1, forward strand.
AAGAAACTGTGCTGTTAATTTTCCACCATCTTGGCCATACCCCCTCAAGATGATGTTCTGGTAGCTTCATCTGCTTTAGTTTTAGACTATGCGATGGTATTCTGGAAAGCAGACTAGATTATCCATATACTAGTACGCTGAATTTTACTAAAGTGCCTTAAACTGATATATCCTTATGTTGCTCAATGTACAAAAATTTAGATGCCACTGTACATGACAATGAGAACCTAAAAGCAGTGGAAAATCATGGATGTAAAAGAGAACAATAATGGTGATTGAAAACCGAGGCCTAAACCGTAGAAGATTGGTTGAAACATTCTGGCATCTAGAATAGAGAAGGGTTAAGTGCTGTTGGAAAAATTATACAAGAAGAAATATGAGAGGCATGTCCAAAAATATCCTACCAAGTAAACACAAAGTACAAAATCTGACAGAATATAAAGAAAAGCAAATGGATACTGTGTAATAGTAGAAGAAAGGTAAGACATCCACATATGAAAACCCAGGTTTATTTATGCACATTTGTTTACAGGAAAGTCCAAGTGGATAATTTTATCCATTTGTGTGAAATGTTTACCAACAGAGGTTACCCTAATTCAATGGCTTTGGACATTAAGTCTCAGGTAATGCATAAAAAGAACTCTGTTTTTTTTTAAACCTATCCTTTCAGGGGCTAGTGGTAGCCTTATGGGTGACTCTATAGGGTGCCAAGATGTTCACGACAATAACAAAAGTAAAGTTTCCTTTGGAATCAGTTTTTTGTGTACTTTCAGTGTAGATCATTTTGAGATAAGGAAACTGTTTAATAAAAATTGGGCTTTGATAATGGAGGACATGAGTTTAAGTAGCAAACTAGGTGATGCCCCAAAAATTATTTTTAGAAAAGGGCACAATTTAAAAACTATGCTCGAGGTAAAACCGCGGTCTTGTAGTAATAGATCCTTTGGCATGAGCAAATGTGGGGCATGTAGACAATGCAAGTACATATGCACTGACCCTAAAGTTAAAATTACAAATCAGATGTTTAACATTAAAGGGAAATTTAATTGCGAGACCAGTGGGGTGGTTTGTGTGGCTTTATGTCAGAAATGCGCTGCTTTTTACATAGGTAAAACTGAAAGGAAGTTAAAGCAGCGCATTTATGAACACATATATGCTATTAGTAGGCACGATTTGAATAATGCCCTTGCAAGGCACATTAGTGACTTTTCTGACCACTGTTTTAAATTCACCATCATTAGTAAAACAGTAGTTGACATCAGGGGTGGTCCGTGGCAGGCCCATTTAGAAATGGATGAGCTGGCTTGGCAAGTTCGTACGTGTGCCTACATGTAACCTGGTTTAAACGACAATGTTTCAATTAGCTGTGTTTTAAAATTTCTTTCTATAAAAAGGTGATATAATGCCTACTTTCATTCAGGTTTTGAATCTCTTGGCATATAGTTACAAAATTTACATTTCTAGTACCATTCATTTTTCTATTATTTATTTTTTTTTTTATTTTCCATTTTTTATTTTATTTTATTTTTTAGTTTATTTTATATTAATATTTACATTTCTATTTATAAATATTTTTTTTATTTGTGGTTTAAAATGTACAGATTTGTTTTATTAAAATGCAGTAATGTGTTTTTTAAGTATGTAGCATAATTTCAGCTACATAGAAGCGTTTTAGCTGAAGTTGTGAGTTTCTGGTATGTATTTACTAGTATTAATATTCTTCTGGAACATAACACTACTGTTGTGGGTTTTTTTAAGAGATGCACTTTTAAGTGATTTAGTAATTAAATTTAAATTCATTAAGTAGCTCTTGTATATATAATAGCAGTTAGAAGTGTGCTTTTTTCCTTGTCTGAAGAAGGAGAGACACTGTGCCCTCCGAAAGCTTGTGCTAATAAAATTAGTTTTGGGGATTGTGCTTCCAAGCTTGTTTTGCTTATTTTCTTAGTTTGTGCAGTGTTCTTGTTTTTTTGGAGTATATATAGAATATGCACATACATAACATAAAATAATATAAATGTGTAGATATTAAGCAAGAAATATACTGATAAATCAATAGTCATTTATTAAAATAATATATATAAGTATATATAGAAATATATTTATACAAGGATAACAATATATTAACATAATATATACATTTATATAAATATATATCTAGGGACATATATATATATATATATATCTATATATATATATATATATATATATATATATATATATATATGTGTGTGTGTGTATATATATACATATATATATATATATATATATATATATATATATATATATATATATATATATATATATATATATATATATATATATATATATATATATATATGTATATATATGTATATATATATATATATATATATATATATATATATATATATATATATATAGATACATACACAAATAAATATACATATACAGAGAAATCTATATGTCTATATTTAATTTAATATAATTTACATTTGTTAACCGGGGGTGTCTGACTGAGCCAAAAAGCCTCTTTTTCAGCAGAGGCCCGGGGAGAAAAGCTCCACATAGAACAATTACAGATACATTTAGAAATGATCAGTATACACACAAATTACAAAATGCATGTTTTTACAGTGATGTGCAGCACATCAACAGTTACAGTGGAGAGAACAAACAAAAAAATATTTAAAAATAAAGGTACTTAATAGATTTGTGGTGTACAGCTGAAATTTGGAACATAGGTAGAATACATACATAGTACACAGATACAGTACATATACTGTATATTAGCCAATGTTTGTGAGAATAGTTTTCAATCGTAATCAAGTACTTTAGGTTTAGTATGTGTACCTTATCCGCTTTCACTAGCCTGGGGAGCAATCATGGCACTGTCAACTTTGCTTGAGATGTTGCCTGATGAGGTCTTTAAAGGAGGCTTTGGATGATGTGTTTTGAATGTTTGTGGGAACAGAGTTCCGTTTTTTAGCCACTGAACTACTATATAGTGCATCTCCAAAGCTATTGTAGCTGTTGGTGACTTCTAGTAGTAGTTTGCTTGATGATCTAAGAGGCCTTTTGGCTGAGTGATGTTGTACTAGGTTTTTGAGGGCAGGACACTTATTGGGGAGGTAATATACAGAATGACAGAGGCAGAGCTGATTGTAGGTTAGGAGGTTGGGCAGTTCAAGCCAGTGGAGCTGTCTCAAAGCAGTACAGTGATGAGTTCTATATGAGCAATTTGCAGCAAAGTAGGCAATTCTGTTATAGCAGGCTTCCATTTTGTTAAGTTCAGTTTTGTTGAGATTAGTCAGAATTTGAGATGCATAAAGTAGGGTGGATAGAAGTTGGGAGTGAGCAATGGCTGATCTTGTGTTGTTGGCAAGAAATGGTTTGAAACAGTAGAGTGATCCCAGTTTGGCATGTACTTTTTTAATAGTTAAGTTGAGATGACTATCAAATTTTAGGCGGAAGTCTATGGTTATTCCCAATAGCTTAGCCTGTGCCACTGGAGCGATTGTAATAGCATTTGTGGGGTAGATAGTGAATTGACTGTTATTAGTGTTTTTGTTAGAACTGGTTATAATCACAAGCTGAGTTTTCTTTGGATTGAGGATAAGTTGGGCTTTGGTTAGGTAGTTTTCAACATCAGAGAATACTAGTTGAGTTGTTTGCAGGAGGGTGGGAATGTTTTGTGCAGCACAGATTAAGGTAGTGTCATCTGCATACTGAATGATAGATGCATGCTGTGTGGAGGTATGGAGGTCATTTGTGAAGATTGTGAATAGTAGTGGTCCTAAAATAGAACCCTGTGGGACTCCTATAGTTATGGGCAGCTAAGGAAAGAGAGAATTTTCCCATTTCACAGCTTGGTACTTGTCAGTTAAGTAGCTTTGGAACCAGGTAAGAGTGGAATTTGATAGTTGATACTGGTTTAGTTTGTTTAGCAGGATTTGGTGCGAGACTGTGTCAAATGCTTTGGACATATCCAAAAAAAGAGTCGACACCTGCAGGCCTTCATTTCTGAGATGGTTTATAGTGTCTGTGAAGCAGAAGAGGGCTATAGTGGTACTATGGGCAGGTCTGAAACCATGCTGAGGAGGTGACAGGATGTTGCTGTCTAGGAGATATTTTAGCATCTGGGTATGGATGCATTTTTCTAGGATTTTGGCCAGGGGGGGGAGAGTAATGCAATGGGTCTATAGTTATTAAGTTTGGTGGAGGTCCCACCTTTATGTATGGGTGTAAAATAGGATATTTTCCAGAGTTTGGGCACATAGTTTTCAACAATTGATCTGTTTATGAGAGTGCAGATTGGGATAGCAATAGCATCTGCTATGAGTTTCAAGAAATAGCTGGGGAGTAGGTTGGCTGCTGTTGATGAGGTATTTAGTTTGGAGAGCATGCTTTTGATTGAAGTGGTGGAAACTGTTTTGAGGGTAAAGCTTGTACTAGTGCTATTTGTGTTGGGGGACTAGTGAGGAAGGAACTGTCCTGTGATACTAAGGATAGAATTGAGTTCACAAAGTGGGAGTTGAATTGTGTTTCTATGGGAACTTTAGTGTCAGGGTGGTTGGTTTGGGGGTAGCCTATTGGGTGGGTTTTAGTAGCTGGTTTACATGTTTCCAAAATTTTTGGGGATTGCGTTGGTATTTAGTTTGCAATGTCGTGTAGTAGGATTTTTTTGTCCAGCCTAATGCATTTTTTGCATGGTTGCGCAGTTCTTGGTACTTAGTTAGGCTTTGTGTTTCTTTTTGATAGTAAAGCCAGGCAGTGTCTCTGGACTTGAGGATTTGTTTGGTTTCTTTACTGAGCCAGGGGTTTGTAGAGGTTCTAACCTTGATTTTGCACAATGGAGCGACAATGTCTAAGTGTTGTAGAAATGTTTTGTTGAAAATATGCTACAGCCTGGTCAAGTGGGCGGGTTTTTAAGGGGGTCCAGTCACAGTTACAGAGTAAAGTATTGAGGACCTCAGGAGATATTTTTTTTGTGTTTCTAGTGGATGTATAGTTAGTGGTTTTGCATATGCTTGTTCTACAATGTAAAAAGTATATTATGGTGTGGTCACTTAAGGTTTCTGAGAGACTGCCTGCATGTGGGGTACAATGTGGGGTTGTTAGTTAGGACCCAGTCAAGGATGGATTCCTTTTTAGATTTTTTTATCACATCTAGTTGGAATTTGGACTAGCTGCTGGTAGCCATGGAGATTTATTAGATTACTTGGTGGTTCTGATATGCAGGTGAACCAATCTAGGTTGAAATCCCCAGAATAAGGGTTTCTTGTGAGTATGTGGAAGAACACCAGGATAAGAAGTCTTCAAGGCTATCAGGTATATTACCAGGTGGAATATAGATCACAATAGTGGTGCTGACCTTTTTAGGGTGAAGTTGAAGTTGTGAGATAAGTATGTCCCAATTATTGGGAGAGGGGTAGGAGTTTGGTAATTGACGTACAGTTAAGTTGGACTTATACAGTAAGGCATTTCCACCCCCTTTACAAAGTGGTCTGTCTTGTCTAATAATATTATAGCTGGTAGGGAGAACTTCTGAGTTAGCTATGTTTTTATTTAGCCAGGTTTCTGTTAAAGCAACTATGTCTGGGGAGTAGTGTGCTATTATGGCCTGGAGTTCAGGTATTTTATTTTTGATACTTCTAATATTAATATTTAGCATTAAAAGATGGTTGGATTTGCTGCTGTTGTTGATTTGCCCTGGGATGATGATAGTGGGGTTGCTATGTTCTGACATTTGTGTTGGAGCAGTTTGTGTTGGACGGGATGGACTTGGGCCTGGGTTGGGATGGATATCCCCACTTATGGTGAGCCCAGTGTTAAAATGGTGATATAGATGTTGGAGTTTGGTGATGAGTGTGAGAAAGTATTGTGTATTTTTGGAGTAGGAATGAGAGCATATGTGCTTAGTTCTGAATTGATCCGTTATGTAGTTCTTGAACAATTGTGGACAGATATTATTATAATGTGTGGTGTCTGTATATGAGAGTGCATAATGTAGTTTTGTGCTACTAAGTTTAGCGATATTGCTAGAGTGATAACTTGTGGCGTTATAAAGAATCATGAGAAGACAGACTGGACTTAGTTGTGTGATAGTCATGGTTATAAAGTTTTAGATGGTACTAGGTGGGGGTCTGAATAGGAATTATAGGGTTGCACTATATGTGGATGGGTAAGTAGTGTGGATGATGTAAAAAATGCCTAATGGGAGTAAGAGTGATTGGGAGTATTTTTTGTGGAGCAAGTTGGTGTGGTATAATGTGATCTGACTTGAGGAGCTGTGATTGGTGGACATGATGTGAGAGTGAGCTGTGGGTGTGGCTGTGATTACTATAAATGTAGAGGTATTGGGGGCAGGAGGAAATAGGGGGCAGGGCAGGGGACCGGAAAGAGCCCGAGCGTTAGTGAGGGCAAACGGAGGGGGCAGAGCCCACCAAGACAAGAGTAAAAGTAAGTATTACTTTACTAATCTGAACACTTTAAACACATTCCTGAGGTCTAATGGCTTACCAGCAAGCAGAATGCAATTGCTAAAGAGCACTTGTGTCCTGGTGGGAGACTAGAAATTTAAAGATGGCTCCATGCTCAGCAGGATTCTAATATAGACATAGTATTGGGGGAGGGAGATAACACAAGTGGTGTAAACCAGGTGGAATGCAAAGAACCAGATAGGCAATCAGTGGAAATCTATCAGTGTAGGCCTCAGAGGGGATAAGTAAGAATTCAAACTACCTGTAAAGTGAAGTAGAGAAGAGACAGCAAACTTTAAGTTTGGGAGTGTGTCTTCACATAGACTTGCTGACTAGTAACCAGTTTGTGCACAGATTAGAGTAGGGAGATACATTAGCAATGAAGGGGAATGTATAGAGATGCAAATAAACAGGTGGGCCTCCAAGTGATACAAACTAAGGCAGAAAGTACTGAGAGGGTTGCTTGATGGTTAGTGTAGACACAGGGATCTGAATTAAATGTATAGTGTATATTGGACAGTTAGGATTACTGCACTAGCTGGGGGGGGGGGAACAAGGCTACAACAGTCAGTTTTATTAGCACTCTGGGAACTACTAAGAAATATTGCTGAAGTAATAGTTTCACTGTCATAAAAATACAAGTAGAATGCCTGGGTGGACTGACCCTGCTCTTGAGACTCAGAATGTATATCCTTGTTTAGTTTTATAGTACTGATTCCTTCTTATACTGTATGGGTGGAGTGGTAGTTGCAGACTGCAGATTTGCTCGAGTGTGCTCTGAAGACAGCGATAAATAAAAAAGAGAGGATGAAGCTAATAGAATGAGACAATGACAGGTTAAAGGAAGTAATGAGGAGATAGGAGGGTATAAAAATATAAATCTGAGGATAGTGTGGATAAAGCAGGAGAATAGATGCTACTGCTACAGTCTGAGAGTGCTTCAACAGTAACCACATCACAGTGCCATAACTTAGTTTGGAAACAGGTTAATAAATCATGCACAATGCATTTATCAGCCAATTAGCCTGTGCATACAAGAATAAGGAAAATGAACACTTAACAGCACAGCTGAATCAGTAGCAGAGACAACTGTAGTGCTAAATCAGTAAGTACTGTTTCTAACTCCAACACTAAGTCAATTAGATTTACATTACAGTTATAACAGCAGTATTAGTACATCATAGTAGCATAGAGACAGCATAGCTGCAGTGGTAGTGTCAGTAAAACACAATTGCTGAATGACAGAATCAACCAATTAAACAAATAAGCAGATCAGTAGTCAGGAATCAGAAAAATGAATACTAGTTGTATAGATCCAAATACAGCAAAAAGGAAGTATTATTTTACAAATCTGAAAACTTTAAACAAATTCCTAGGCTCTAATGGCTTACCAGCAAGCAGAATGCAACTGCTGAAGAGCACTTGTGCCCTGGTGGGAGACTCGAAATTTAAAGATGGCTCAATGATCAGCAGGATTCTAATATAGACTAAGGATTCTAATATAGACTTAGTATTGGGGAGGGATATAGCACAAGGGGTGTAAACCATATGGAATGCAAAGAAACCAGAGAGGTAATCAGTGGAAAACTATCAGTGAAGGCCTCAGATGGGATAAGTAAGAATTTAAACTACCTGGAAAGTGAAGGAGAGAAGAGACAGCAAACTTTATTAAGGTTGGGAGTGTGTCTTCACATAGACTTGCTGATTAGTAACCAGTTTGTGCACAGATTAGAGTAGGGCGATACATTAGCAATGAAGGGGAATGTATAGAGATGCAAATAAACAGGTGGGCCTCCAAGTGACACAAACTAAGGCAGAAAGCACTGAGAGGGCTGTTTGATGGTTAATTTAGTCACAGGGATCTGAATTAAATGTATACTATCTACTGGATAGTTAGGATTACTGCACTAGCTGGGGGGAGGACACAAGGCTACAACAGTCAGTTTTATTAGCACCCTGAGAACTACTAAGAAATATTGATGATGTAATAGCTTCACTCTCATAAAACATACAAGTAGAATGCCTGGGTGGACTGACCCTGATCTTGAGGCTCAAAATGTATATCTTTGTTTAGTTTTGCAGTACTGATTCCTTCTTATACTGTATGGGTGGAGTGGTAGCCGCAGACTGCAGATTTGCTTGAGTGTGCTCTGAAGGCAGAGATAAATAAAAAAGAGAGGATGAAGCTAGTAGAATGAGACAAAGACAGGTTAAAGGAAGTAATGAGGAGATAGGAGGGTGTAAAAGATACAAATCTGAGGATAGTGTGGATAAAGCAGGAGAATAGATGCTACTGCTACAGTCTGAGAGTGCTTCAACAGTTAACACATCACAGTGCCATAACTTAGTTTGGAAACAGGTTAATAAATCATGCACAATGCATTTATCAGCCAATTAGCCTGTGCATACAAGAATAAGGGAAATGAACACTTAACAGCAGAGCTGAATCAGTAGCAGAGACAACTGTAGTGCTAAATCAGTAAACACTGTTACTAACTCCAACACTAAGTCAATTAGATTTACATTACAGTTGTAACAGCAGTATTAGTACATCATAGTAGCATAGAGACAGCATAGATGCAGTGGTAGTGTCAGTAAAACACAATCGCTGAATGACAGAATCAACCAGTTAAATAAACAAATAAGCAGATCAGTAGTCAGGCATCAGAAAAATGAATACTAGTTCTATAGATCCAAATACAACAAAAAGTTAGTATTACTTTACAAATCTGAACACTTTAAACAAATTCATGAGCTCTAATGGCTTACCAGCAAGCAGAATGCAATTGCTGAAGAGCACTTGTGTCCTGGTGGGAGACTAGAAATTTAAAGATGGCTCCATGCTCAGCAGGATTCTTATACAGACATAGTATTGGGGGAGGGAGATAACACAAGTGGTGTAAACCAGGTGGAATGCAAAGAAACCAGAGAGGTAAACAGTGGAAAACTATCATTGAAGGCTTCAGAGGGGATAAGTAAGAATTCAAACTACCTGTAAAGTGAAGGAGAGAAGAGACAGCAAACTTTAAGGTTGGGAGTGTGTCTTCACACAGACTTGCTGATTAGTAACCAGTTTGTGCTCAGATTAGAGTAGGGAGATACATTAGCAATGAAGGGGAATGTATAGAGATGCAAATAAACAGGTGGGCCTCCAAATGACAGAAACTAAGGCAGAAAGCGCTGAGAGGGCTGCTTGATGGTTAATTTAGTCATAGGGATCTGAACTAATTGTATACTTTCTTTTGGATAGTTAGGATTACTGCACTAGCGGGGGGGGGGCACAAGGCTACAACAGTCAGTTTTATTAGCATGCTGAGAACTACTAAGAAATACTGCTGATGTAATAGCTTCACTCTCATAAAAAATACAAGTAGAATGCCCGGGTGGACTGACCCTGCTCTTGAGGCTCAAAATGTATATCTTTGTTTAGTTTGCATACATATATATATATATATATATATATATATATATATATATATATATATATATAAAATATATTTTATATATATATATATATATATATATATATATATATATATATATATATATATATATATAAAATATAATATACATATACATAGATATGTTTTATATATATATATATATATATATATATATATATATATATATATATAAATATATATATAAAATATATATACATATATATATATATATATATATATATATATATATATATATATATATATATATATATATATATATATATATATATATATATCTATATATATATATATATATATATATATATATATATATATATATATATATATAGCTATATATATATATATATATATATATATATATATATATATATATATATAGATACAGACATACATACATATACAGATATAGATATATATGCATACACACACACACACACACACACACACACATATTGTGCATAACATGTACTGGAGTCATACCCAGCATATTCAAAACCGTCCAATCACAGTAAAGTGTGGGAAATCAGCTGTATTTAGACCTCACAGGCGGGAATACAGCTCATAACTGATTGTAGCTCTCCACTGTAGACAATATGGCAGGTGTTAGAGAGGGCATGTGCTTTCGGGTGTAGTGCTGGGGCGTATAGGAGCCCAAGGTCATGGTAGGACTCCTGGTAAAAAAACATAACGTGAGACTGCTGCAGGACCAATACCAGGGCTCCCAGTATAAAGCAGAAGCCTGGAAAAGTCTCACCTGTGATCTCACCAATGCCACTGGTATCCCTCCGACTGGTGAACAGGTCCAGCTCCACTATCACAACTTGAAACGGAGGAAGAGGGAGCTCTTGGATCAGTGGCTCTAAGGAGCAAGAGAGAAGGGAGATGCCCCAGCAGTGTGTAAGTATTCATTGCAATAACTGTCTAAAAAAGTCCAGCCTGTGTATGTTATGGATAGGTATGCCTAAATGTTTCTCTGTTTTCATTACAGCTCCAGCTGAGTGGGCGGTGCAACAGGAAGCCCATGCCAGTAGCCTGCAAAGGCTGCACTGCGAGGCTGGTGAGTAACAATCCTGCTATTAGTAGTCATACCAAATAAATATAAAGGAGTAAAATGTCACCTTGCAGTATAGAAAATGTGTATGATTTCCACTGAATAAACCAGACAATATGACAGTAATAGTGTCATATAGGTCATATTTAAATAAAAGTTTAACTGCCTGGCAATAAAGTTCTAAATCCTGGGCTAGTTGTGTTTACTCTGGTATTGTTTGGCATGAAATGTTGCATTCACCAAGATCTGATATCTGAATAGTAATGTGTTAACCACTGTTTCCAACACTGTGCTACATAAAAATATGAGTAGAATCTCTGTATAAGAATGCTGTAATTACAAGGTCAGATTGTACAACCAAGAGAGACTTAGACAGAAAACACTGAAGGAAGAAACTGCAGTTTCTTAATAGCTCACTTTGATGAAGCACAAATTGACATATTTTTAGCAGACACAGCCATGGTTCGAATCTCGGGAGTTGTAGTAAGCTGTATACATAATTTTAACTAGGATTTTGGGAATATGTGTATAAACAGTCAGGTAGTGTTAATGAATATTCCCCCTACAGGTCTTCCAGGTAAGAGAAGTAGAAAGTAGCTATAAGATGGTTGAATTATACACTGTGTACAAAAATACCACTGGCCAAACAAAGGCCATAGAGTATTGTAATAATACCTGTAGAGTAATGATTACGGCAATGATCATTAAAGCTGTGAGTACTGCAAGGATATGCAAGTCGTTAATTGACATAGCTCTCGTGCTCCCACCATATCTGCCAGAATAATTTAAACGCACAAATTAATGGGTATGTTTTACACCAAATCTACTGTTGGGATATATGTCCTATTGTTCAACAAATGTTGAAATGTGTTTCTATTAATGTTCCATGTTGAAATACTACCACTGGTGGCTTGTTTCGATCAATGTAACCTGCATGCCATTGTAATGGCCACTGTGGTTCCACTTATGCATGTGGTCTGTTTGCTATGCAACTGTTACAAAACTGTTGTTTTAAGTTAATGGGAATATTTATGCATGCTGTTATAACTAATATTGGATTGTGTTGACTATTACTAGCCCATATACGTTCTAAAACTGCAACACCATAGCACGTTTGGGAAGGCTGTCCCAGTGGACAAACCTCTCCAACCTCTTCTGGCCATGGCACCAAGCCACTGCACACCTGGGACCCACCCCCAGGACCTCCTTGTCTGCTAGTTTTGCACCGCCTTTGGGTGGAACTGCCTCAGTGGATGGGGCTCGTCCACCCCCTGGGAGTGGGAGTGGACAGGATACCTTCAGCTGAAGCCAGGTCCAGGCTTTGGTGCATAGTGTGCTCCAAAAGGAGTTTGGAGATCTGCTATGCCAGCTTGAGAGCCACGTGGTGCAATTAAAGGGTCAGTCTGCCCCTCCTCTTCACCCACCGGCACAGCCACCTTTGGGGCCATCAAGGTGCAGTGGTAACTGCACATGGATGGGGACCTCAGTCCCACTGTTTCCATTTGGGGGCTCATGGGCTTCCGATTTCCAAACACCCCTCCCTGCCCAAGGTGTTTTCCCCCCAACATGTGTCATATAATGCCCCTGTATGCTGTCTTGTTTGTCATCCTACCCAACCTACCTCCCCAAATATACCTATTATCCTTCGCCAACATCCCACTCTCTCCTTAAAAAAAAGGGCAATCTGTTCCCAAAAAAAAATTTCGCCCCATACATAGCTGTCCATTTTGGAGGCGTGTCCACTGGACACATGTAAGCTGGTCTAATTGGCTTCACAACACATTATTGCTGTCCTCACCCCTCTGTCAGGGGTTTGAATGTCCAAATATGCCTCCAAAATGC
>NC_056744.1:514807092-514877092 GCF_019279795.1 Protopterus annectens
TTGGAGTGAAGGACACATGTCTGCAGTTATGGAGAGGTTGTTCACAGCAGCAGACAACAGACCTGCAGGATCAGGCTATGATGCATTCCACAGCTGTCAGCCCCCAAACATGGACCACACCACACCTCTACAGGTGGTGTTGTCTCCATGTTTATTATGGATAGGAACAAATCTCCCGACTAGTATCCGATCATAATGCATCGGATATACTTCCGGCACAACTGTCTTGGGGTAATAGTGCAATCCAGACCATAGCCTGATATGGGTCCACATCTATGTCTCTAGACTGTCAATACACATTCCTCAACACCCTGCCATCTCTGATGGCCCAATGCAACACTGAAATAGTACGAGTCTTCAACTGCCCCTCCATCACTGGTGGAATCTTGCCAATTGCCACTTCTGGGAGTCATCATTTTCATTGCCCTAGACCAGCTCATACAGACCTCTGGTAGGGTATGCAACAACCTTGACCTGTGTTGACCACTTAAATATGAGACCGTTGCTCATCCCCAGATGTCAATCCCTGCATGGTGAGATTCACTCAGGCTGTAATCAACATGGAACTCAACATCTCAGCCACACCACCCACAAAGATAACCACCTGGTAAAAACTCTCTAAAGCTGACTTTGCAGCCATTAAAACAGGGTGGATGTCTTCACTGCACCCATGGCAATGGGATGTTGCTGCATGACTGTGGAATCATACACTTAGGCAGTTTACAAATAGGTACATGAATGCATGGTACTAGCCAGAGCCAACATAACCCAGACACTGTCCTCCAAACACTGGGAGACAATATGATGGTCCCCTGCCATTACTAAAGTGTACATCAGATGGAGGATACTGTTGCAGGGAAAGGTGGTATCCCTTGACTGTTGAACTCCCTTATTAGCCTCAAACACAACTTTGGATCCCTCATGGAGTTCCCCGACAAGCATCTATGGCAGCAGAGATGCAGCATACACTGATGACAGTCACAACAGCCTTGATAGTTACATCTACAACCTCCACAGCATTAAACACAAGTGCTATGAGTTACTGCACAACCATACCTATCCTGGGACAACAGATATTCACCACAGTCTTGGCAACACATTCAGTGCCAGCTTTACCCCTCTCTCCTTGAAGTAAAAAACAAGTACCGAACCAATACTGCTAGACAAAAACTCTATTTACTGAACATAAAAGAAAGTGATAAAAGTAAGCGCTTTCACGATAACACTATCACTTCTTCAGACTAATAAACAAGTAGAAAGACATGAGTTTAACAAGAAAGCAAGGCCAATCAGCTATCATACGCAAATCTGATAAATTAACTAAAAGGTACACACACACAAGCAATGCAACAATTGTTATAAATACAAGGGAAACAGTACAAATAAAATCTTAGTTTAAAATCTTTGTTTAAAAAACAACATTAATGTTTAAGCGGGCATGCTTTCAAGAATGGTTTAAGGCTAGAGATGCCATTTAAACCAGGCAGTTTTTCTGCATTCAAGAGCAAGATCTATTTCTGTTCAGCCCTTTCTGTTTTATTAGATGCATCACCCCCTCTAATACTAACGTCCAAAACCTAAAGTACTAAGAACTTAAAAGTGTGTTCTGAGCCATGTAAACCAATGTGTTGTGCTAAGGCATTTGTATCTTTTTGGTTCCTAATATCCCTATAGTGTTCAAAAATCCTGTCCTTCAGTGGTCTGTTAGTTTTGCCTATATAGAAGGCATGACAATCCTGGCAGCTTGCAAAATAAACGATATTTGGAGTTCTGCAGTCAGCATAAAAATCAAGTTTGATTTTAAAATTAACATAAGGATGTATGTAGGTTGAGCCCATAAGTATATACTTACAGACTGAACAAGATCTACAAGAAAAACTCCCATACCTGGTAGACTGAGGCCCTTTGATACAGAGTTGTGATTTATAGCACAAATATTTCTTCAAGGACTTACTGTTTTTAAATGCAGAATGTGGTGTGCTGTCTATAGTCCCTTTCAATTCATCTGTTGTGTGCAGGATATTCCAATTCTGTTTGATGACCTGACAATATTTATTGATGTCACTAGAGTAAGGTACAGAGACTCTAAAAGTATTGCTCACCGCTACAGTTGGCTTGTGGCGCAACAGTGTGGTTGCCAAAATAGGCTCTACATTTCCCTTCCCTTTCTTCCCATGCAGCATTAATTTGAGAGTCAATCTCTGCCTCTTTGTAGCCTCTGTCTAAAAAGTTATGCTTGAGAGAGTCAAGTGCTAAACCCAACTGAGTACTATTATTGTGCAATCTCATTACTCTATAGATCTGCCTTTTTACAACATTCTTGGTGACATGCTTGGGATGCATGCTATTTTTGTGCAGGAAGTTATTCTTCCTAGTGAGTTTCCTGTGTAGACACTAGTATACATATTATTATTAAGGTCTCCTTTATTGATCTTAACATCTAAGAACTCCACTTCTACAGCAGAATATTTATAGGTAAATTTTAAGAAACCAGTAGTGCCAGGCAAGTAGTTGATAAACTCATTCAACAGTTCTGTCGAGCCAAGCCAAAGCAAAAACATATCATCAACAAAACGTACGTACCAGGCTATGTTCTCTTCATAAGCATTGTTATGTAAGAAACAGGATTTCTCCCATTGCACTAATACAAGGTTGGCATAGTTATTGGCACAGGCTGTGCCCATAGCCACGTCAACCTTCTGTAAGACGAACTCATTCTCAAATACAAAAACGTTATTCTCAAGTACAGGGTCAAGTAATGTTTTGTTTGTGTCTTTCGGCTTTTCCTGGTTAGGGGTCGCCACAGCAGAACTCCAGTCCACTAATGATTGGCAGTTGATTTTTACGTACCAGCTTGCCAAGCCTGATGCACAACCTTCAACAAAGGTATGCCCATTCACGCATGTCTCCACGCAGAAGACGCTCTAGCTGAGAATCGAACCGGACAGCGTCTTACTGTGAGGCGACAATGCTACCGCAGCACCACCACCGCAGATACAGGCTCAAGTAATGTACAGAGCAAATTCACTTTCTCATTAGTAAGCCATCTCCAGTCATTCAAAAAAAAATCTCTGACATTCTCTACTCCCCAGTCATTTGGAATCACTGTAAATAGTGATTCTATGTCAAGTGTAACAAACAAATAATCATTAGACAAGGTAGATACTTTATCAAACAATTTAGATAAAAAGGACTTAGTATATTTTAGGACTGTGTCACATTCATCTAGAAGTGGATGTCATTTTTTTTTCAATAAAAATTCATGGTGGCTCTGTGCTCCAACCCTTGCCAGAAACAATAGTCTCATGGGTGGGCACTCCTAGTTCTTATGTATTTTGGAAAGTCCATAAATCTTATGAATGAGGGGATGTTCAACATTAAAATAATTAAACAAACTCCCAGAAATGAAACCTGTCATGAGTGAGTCAAACAGCATAAAAGAAACATTTTCCATAATTCTTGTGGCAGTAGTTCTTGAAACATTTCAATAAGTTGCTTCATCATATACTAACTTTCTCATTTGTGTTAGATACAAATCTCTATCAAGTACCACAATACTGTCACCTTTATCTGCAGGCCTAACCTCTATTGAGTGCATATTCTTTAACTCAAATAGAGCAGTGTGTTTGAAAAAAGAGGTTTAGAGTGAGTATCAAATAAATCCCTAAACTGTTTTTCACACAGAAAAATAAATGCTTCTACCTTAGGGTGAGGTTGATGAATGAAGGTACTGTTTTTTTTAAATTCAGTAGCATTAATCTGAGAGTCACTTTTGAAAATGGTTTTGAGTATCAATGATCTACCCAAAAGTCTCAAATCTTTAAGCAACTCTAGAGGTTCAGCTTTTTTCACTGGAATAAAGGATAACCCTTTATTCAGTAGGGTTAGTTGTGCTGGAGTAAGTACAGTGGAAGAAATATTATAAACCAAACCTGCATTCAGTGTTTCCATCATTTCACTGTTGGTTGTGTGTGATCCACACTCTGTAGACCTTGTAGCCTGCCTTTCCTCCCTTGACGCCTGCTTCTCTCATTGATGGGGAGGGTGTTTGTTAAAGGAAACAATGGCTTGCTCGAGGTCCCTGTTAAAAAATCCATAGAAGGTGCTCCCTTTGGGGTAGAGGCTGTTTTTTTCATTATTAACTCCATTTGCATATTTTTTGATGACCAGGAATGAGTACTCTTTAGGTTATCTGAGGGAGATGCAGAGCTATTGTGTTGTGATGAAATGAAAGTAACTGGTTAGCCACAGTAGCTGCTGGAGCAGTTATCAATTCAGAGGAACCAAAATCGCTATTTGGTGGACCGGCAGAGATATTGGTAGTGCCTTGCCAGGTAAATGCAGATTGTGTTCTCATTGAAGTGTCAGTATGTTCCTTAGGCCAGGCAAAAATGGCACCATTCTGAAAGTCTGATAAATCCCTTTGTAATTTCTTCAGCTTGGTGGTCTACAAACGTTTCTCATATGATAAAATGTCATGCAAGCCATCCAGCTTGTCATTAATAACATCTGATGAGAAGTTGGAAATAATATCAGTTTGCAATTTTACAATCTCATTGTATAGCTCTTTCTCTTTAGATGGGAAGAAATCAATGAGCAGCTGTAGGTATTCAGCTCTAAATTTTAAATTTAAAAGCTACCATTTTATTAACAACTCAGAGAAAGCATTACCATAGCATATTTTTTGTGTTACCCCTCTCTCTCCCATCACAAGTGAAGTGCTGAGTGAATGTGTTCTCACATGCTGTATCCCATTTCCATTCTAGGCATCTGTGTGTCACTAAGATGTGGCCCTGCAGCAAGGCCACAGGGTATGGCAGTGTGGTGACACATCCACCATGTCATAGGCAGGGTACAGTATGTGCACGGTAATTCCCGGTCTGTAACACAGTGATTGCATGTGCCTCACAGATTATAGGGCTGTGGGTTGTACATAGGTACATGTTGATATACAACATCTGTTGTAGAATGGAGAATGGTGCATGTTCTGGTTTGGGCACACCTCCGATTGCTAATAGCCACAGCCACAGGGGATATTCATCAACCAAACACACTGGGATTACTACACACACACACACACACACACACACACACACACACACACACACACACACACACACACACACACACACACACTTGCCAGTACTGAGATCCATAGGTTTATTGCTTCATAGGTGTGTAGTAGGTGAATGGCCCTGAAGACTTTACAAGGCTAGCCCAAGGCAATACCTTGGTATCAGGCCACATGACGATAGTCCCCAGTGTGGCGCAGGTGTATTGTCACTGGAGTGGTCCCCAGGGGTGGGTATTGTATTCCCCATCCACTCATCCAGGTTTCTATTGTGGGTGGCCAGTGATGTGCTCTGCTTCCCATGTATGTGATCTATATTCCATAACATGGACAGTGTCTGGTTTGTGCACATGTCCCACACGCATGTTCTTTGATGTGTGGAAGTGTGCTTGCGGTCTCGCGGGCATGTTGTGTAGACAGATTGGTATCTTCTGATGTAGCATTCCTGACCTTGTTTGGTGAGATGTGGCTATGTAACTGAGGTAGTGATTGCACCTACATTGTCAGAATGATACGGGTATTCATTGAAGTTATTGGCGTCTGTCCATAAAGGGCATGTGTATAAGGCATGGTGTTTTCTTTGTGGGGTATGTTTGCAGACTCTACAGTTGTTGCAGGCGTCCAGTGGGGAACATGAGAAAAGGGCCACTGTACACATTGATTGGGCTACTGAGGGGATGAAACAGGGTGCCATGTCCTTTTACTTGCTGGATAACACACACTCAGTCAGAAGATGTAACATATCAAAGTACTTTCTGATGTCAGTGGCACTGTTGTGGTCAACAGGCATGTAGTCCACTGAAATCACACTGTGGGTACTATCTGTGAGTCAATATGCAGGGGAACTGCCAATATAGTGGTTGTTGCCTAGCCAAGTGTGTTTGTGTATGATATGTGAGTGGAGAGTGGTCTCTGAGTAATAGAAGGGTTGCCTCTTTTGTTCACTAATCCATATTGTCACATTTAGGGCTGTGGATTGTCTACACCAACCTCTATGGTGTTTGAAAACTATTGACCTTGTAATGTGGACATTGTGACATATACTAGGTCCTCAGCATAATAATTTAGCAAAACCCACTCCCCAATAGATCCTGTTATTACACAGTCATACAGGATACTGATGACAGACACACAAAGTTGCCAGTACTGAGTTTCAAACCTCTACCTAGCTATGTATTGTTATTGTAGTGTAACACATTTATTGCCTGTGCCACAAAGCTTATAAGATGGATATTGTCCCAATGTACTTCTAAGGTGAGGAACATCACCAGCCCTTGTACATACTGGCATTGGGTGATGTAGTGGGTGAGAGATTCCAAAACATATTCTACCCTACACACACATTTGCCAGGGGCGAGGTTCAAATCTCCATCTGACTATCTTTTCTGACCATTATGTTTACACATTTACCATATGCATCACTGACCTTACATAGTTTAGTGTTGCCAACAGGTACTTCTAAGGTGGATGATATCTGCAGGACTGCTAAAGTGAGGCACTGAGATTTGTACTGGGTGTAAATGGGGACAAAATCTTTGAGGTACAGACATACATAAGTAGACATATGTACAAACACAAACACTTGCCAGGGATGAAATTCAAACCAATACCTATGCAGTTATTACTACTGCAGTGCACCGCATTTATCACATGCACCACAGAGCTTTTAGGGTGGATGTTGACCCAAGGTACTTCTAAGGTGAGGAACATAACCAACTCTTGTAAAAACTGGCATTGGGTGATGTAGTGGGTGGGAGATCCTACACACACATTTGCCAGGGGTGAGGTTCCAACCTCCATCTATCTTCTCAGATCATTATGGTATGCATTTGCCGCATGCACCACTGACCTTACATGGTGTAGGGTTGCCAACAGGTACTTATAAGGAGGATGATATCTGCAGGACTGCTGAAGTCAGGCACTAAGATGTGTACTGGGTATAAATGTGGCCAAAATATTTGAGGTACAGACATACATATGTAGATATATGTACACACACAAACACTTACCAGGAATGAGATTCAGACCCATACCTATGCACTTATTGCTACTACATTGTTCTGCATTTATTGCATTCACCATGAAGCTTACATCTTGGTGACCTGTGCAAAGGTATCTTTGAAGGTGAGTGACATCAGCAGCAGTGCAAAAGGAGGGGTAAGTGAAGTGTTGCAAGTGTGAATGACAACAAAATCCGGTCCCTACAAGGATACACACACTCTCACTCATGCAAATACTCACCAGGATCATGATTGGAAATCCTACCTCACTAGTTTGTTACACTATAGCATTACACAGTTATCACAAGCACCACAGAGCTTATATGTTGAAGAGCTAAGAGCTGTCCAAAGGTATCTTTGAAGGTGAGTCACATCAGCAACAGTGCTAAAGGAGGGGTAAGGGAAGTGTTGTAAGTGTGAATAACCACAAAATCAGGTCTCTATAAGGATACATGCACTCTCTCATGCAAACGCTCACACTTACACAGTTTCCAGGATCAGAACTGGAACTCCTACCTTACTAGTTTGCTACACTATAGTATTACACAGTTATGGCAAGTGCCACAGATGTTATATGCTGGGGAGCTGTCCAAAGTTATCTTTGAAGGTGAGTGACATTAGCAGTAGTGTTGAAGGAGGGATACGGGAGATTTAGTGAGTGTGAATGGCCTCAACCACATTAATCTAGAAACAAACCTACTCACATACATAACTTTACATTTGACAGGACTGAGATTAAAACTGCTACATAGATACGTATTTGTACTGCAGTGCTACACAGTTGTCACAAGCACCACTGACACTATGGGCTGAGGGCTAACCAAAGGTATTTCTACAGTGAATGACATCAGCACATCATGTGATACAGGCCGATGGGATGTGTAGTGGGTGGGACAGGCCTCATAATGGGATTCTCTCTGTCGCTGTCTGTCTTTCTCTTCCCCACATCTGTGTGTGTGTGTATGTTTGACATATTATGTTGGCCTTTGATATGTGTGTGTATAGCTATCCATCGTGTGTATGTGAAGTATCAATGGTGTACAATTTGGTGTGTGTGCAAAGACAGCTATGAATAACCAATATCTGTAGACCACAGTGTTGTGAGACATGGGCTTCATTTCTCTAAGTGTAGGAGCATGCCCAGTGTAACTTCTATATTGAGTGTGTGCATCCATTCCAGGGAGGATTGGACTCCAGTTCAGGGTTTTGTGTGCTACAGCTACACCTAGCAAACTGTTTCTGCAGGATACCTGTAGATAGGTTGCCAATATGGAGACACAATGGGCTTATCATACAGGGCATACTGTAATTATTGCTGTCTGTGCTGCTTGTGTGACATGTTTGGTTGTAGCATAGATATTCTGATATATGTACTGTTTTACACTGTGATGTGTCATGTCATCAACTACTGACAGTTATTATTCTTTGCTCACAGTTATTTACTGGGAAATACAAGATGATTGAAGCTAAGACCAATTTTCTGAGGCATATAGACTACACATGCTGGCACACACCTACCCTTGTGGAGGGGTAGCTACAGACAATAGACTGCTGGTTCTGTGTAAATGGTGCAGCACCTTGTTAGTATGCTGGGTGGGGTTCCCCTCCTTGTGCTTTTCTCAACTTCATAGAATGGCCATATCCTGCTAGGGCCATACCTCTCAGGTGTACAGATACACCCAGGTTATCCAGAAGCAGGACTCAGATATCTGGTCAGTTTACCTTCACATTGTGGCTTACAAGCAGTTGTGTGGCTATTCATTCATGAGTTTGCAGTCGGGAGTAGTATGGGCGGACATTGGAGATTCAGACTTCACACACTCCATGACATACATGCCTTTTCACCCCCCTCTGTTATTCTCTCCTCCATCTAACATTATGTAAGCAGTATCTCAGAGGTATCCTTATAGTTGGGCCTTTATCCCAGTAGCATTTATGGTCTGATCCACAGTCCTTGCAGTAGGACATGGGGAGGCATGCTACTGGCATTTGTCAACATGGCCTTGCATTTGTGTTCTGTTTTCTGTTAGGTTGTTAGTTGGGACCCCCTAACATTCCATACATTGGCACTATGGGTGAGGCATGGGCCTTTGCCAGAGGAATGTAGGCCATTTGAGAGTGCTGCAGGCCATCTGTTACTGCATTTCTACCTTGGATTGTGTGGGGGTGTACACCTATAGACTTTAACATTTGATATGACTGTACTGGTATTTCGGTTACTCTGTTGGCTTCCATTTCATATTGTATTGTGACCTATCATGCAGACAGGAGGCATATCAGTAGAGTACACATGTTAGATCTTAATGGCGTCTATTTCAGTTTCAGACTTCTTACCCTTCAGAACTGGAATGCAACTGCCAAATCAGTTGTAGTATGCCTGTGTAGGTCTGATGGGGGACTGTTCACCATTGCCATCATTTGGGGCCTTAGTCCAGCCTTTCTTCATTGTCATCTATACCTGTCCTGCTGTGTGAGGCTGGTGGTGGATATGTGACCCTCCTTGACATCCATGTGTGTGACCTATTGACACCAACAGCTCTTTGGGCCATCACATGTACTGCAGTGGGGGTTGCAACCTTGTGTAGTGCTACCTAGTATGTTGACACCAGTATCTGTTATGAATTTCCTGCTGTCCCATATAGCTGTTTGCTGCTAACCCATTCAGCCACCCAATTCCCTTGCGTGCTTGCATCCATATCATACATACAAGTATGGAAACATACTACTCCATTCAGTAATTGATAGGAGGAGTGAGTTACCTTCTTGCTGGGCCAGTATTGAGGACAGTGCTGGAGGGCTGACTATGTTGGATGCATATAGTACACTCTCTGTACATGGTAAAGCTCAGGTAGTTTCATGTTTGGCATCCCTTTTAGTGTATGTGCGAGTCAGAGATAGGTATCAGTCCCTGGGTCCCTACAGTGTCAGTGTGTGTGCTATGCATTGCCTCTTTGCCAAGTCCTGGGCATACTGTGCACACCACCTTCTGCCTACAGGGGCAGGCTCAGGATGTTCCTCCTCCGAGTCTCTCTGTGCCTGTGCTGGCCTTAGCAAAGGTGGGGGGCTGTGTGGCCCTTCCCTCTGCTGCTCCTGCTGCAGCTGTTTCCACAGGATCATATTGTGTAGCATGGCACATACTATGAACATTTGTGTACATTTAGCTGCAGCGTACTGCAAAGCTCCACCGGATATGTCAAGGCAGTGGAACCGTGACTTGAGCATCTCAAACACATGCTCTACAATGATCCTGGTTTGTGCATGTGCCTCATTATGGTGTTCTTGTTCAGGTGTGTGTGCATTTCTGATGGGTGTCATTAGCCACGGCTCCAGTGCATAGCCAGCATCCCCCACTAGATGGCCATATGCGATGTCCCCCCTGGCAAATGCCTGATACAGCTGTGAGCAATGCCAGATGTGGGAGTCATGATAGCTTCCAGGGCTGCTAGCATACACATTCATGATAATGCCCTGCGCATTGCACATGACCTGGCAGTTGATGGAGTGGAAGCCATTGCAGTTTATGTAGACCCTTCCCCGCTCATCGGGTGGTGCTTTGATGTGGATGTGTATGCAGTCTATAGCACCAACTACCTCAGGGTATTCTGCTATACGGTGGAAGAGACACATACGTGTGGTCAGCGCCTCAGAGGTGATGGGGAAATATATGTGCTCATTGACATGTTGTGCCATGGCATCCAGGAACTGGTGAAGTACCCTGGATGCTGATGCCTGTGAGACCCCCATGATATCCCCAGTTGGTTTTTGGAAGGTACACGCAGCTAGTATTTTTAAGCCTAGACATACCTTGGTATCCACTGGAATAGGTTCCCTCTATTAGTTCTGTGTATAAGGTGTGGCCCTCACAGCTCAATAATTTGCTTTAGAATGTCCCTATCCACCCTAGAGCACTCTACTATCTCCAGCTCATGTAGACCCTGGTAGGCTACCCTGGGTCTGTACACTCTTCTCCTCCTGGGTCAGTTGTCAGCATTCTTCTCCTCACCACCCTCAGTCTCTAGCACATATTGATGGAGTAAAGCAGCAGCAGCCTCTAACATATTTAGTTATTCTTGCTAGTTAAAAATCCCCATCTGTGTACACCAGTGGTGAAGAGTTTGTGGGAATAACCAGTCTGTAGAGTGTTTGCATAGTTTATATTAGTGTGATGGGCTGCTGCATGTGTAATTGGCTGATTCTGATACATTCCAACTGCCAGCTATGCTAGTTCTCCTTGATTGCCTTCCTACTGCTGTTTCCCCTTCCCACTTTTTCCCTATTTAAGCCCCGAGGTGCTCCGTGTATACCCGGTGCTCAAATATAGCTAGTGCTGCTATTTCCTGTTTTTTTTTTTTTTAGGCCCACTGCACACCGTGCACACCCATTAATCTAATGTAACCACATTTAAGCAGAAATGGCCTTCCCTGGATGCAAACATGCACTACATTTCATGGTATAAGACAATACAGCCTCAGACACACCCCCTTCCTTAGCTGTACTTAGCTAAGGGCAAACATGGGCCATAGAGCTCCAATGAGCTTACAGCAAGAATGACACACCCCCTTATGAAGTCATTCAGCTCTTATACTTGCACTGTTGTATTGCTGCACCTATACTGTTAAGTACAAGCTGACACTTTGAGGAAATCTGTGATTCAGTATAACTCCCCTCATTTGCATACCCCAGTGTGTAAGTCCTTAGATACTGCACTTAGATGGACCCTCTCCCCTTTACAACCTGTGCTCCCTACATTCTGCATGCCTTTGACTATAATGGCAAAATGCAGGAATTATCGTCAAATTTTTTTTTATTTTCGGCACAATCACGTTTGTGAGCCGCTGCCCTAAGCTTAAACGGCCGTGATCGGCAAAAGAAAAGTTTAATTTAAAAAAAGAAACATTTATTAATGCCAAGGGCCTTTTATTTGGCCATTAGCATGTGTGTTTGACTGTAATACATGCTTTGCATGAGATGTCCTGCCTCCGTTTGTTCAGAAACAGAAATGCATTCAGTTACTAACTGAATACATTTACTGCTCTGACACTGTTCTTGCACGGAGTCCGGCGAGCTTAATGGACCGCAAAATCACCTCATTTGCATGTTTTTTACCAGCAAATGAGGGGATTTGCATCTGGCATGGCTTTCCATGCAGTAACAGTGTAGGGCTGCTCATGCACATGAAAACGGGACTTTCCTGGATTGCTCGGCAGCCATTTTCCATGCAAGAGCTCCTACAATGTTCCTGCAATTGTTCGTGAATCCAGGGGTGTGTGTGTATATATATATATATATATATATATATATATATATATATATATATATATATATATATATATATATATATATATATCTATCTATAGATATATATATATATATATATATATATATATATATATATATATATATATATATATGGGCCTACTTCATATGAGCAAAATCCCATATGAATGAATCGAAAATTAACTTTACTGAAACTTCATAAGATAGGAAATTTAAAATGCAAACAAACTACTAAAAAAAAAACAACAAAAAATAGGCAGGCAACAGTAATTCTTAAACTTTTATGGTTAGCACTTTCGTCAAGTATTCTTACACGCAACTTCATCAGACACTAGTTAAAAGAATGGTAGTCATATTTAAAACCAGATTCATAGTCACATGATCAGTCACCTCACATGACACCATATCATCTGATACAATTCTCATTTCTATAACACATGTACCTAAAAATTGTATAAACATATGTGTAAAAAATGTATATACACTTTCCTATTGACTTAATAATCAAATTCATATGTACATATACAAATAATACATACATATGCATGAAAATGCAAGCTAAAACATCCAAAAATCAATATTTGTTATTGTGTACATAAAAGTGTTACATGTCACTAATCAACCTGAATAAATTTCAGTTGAATGTCATAAATGCATGTACTTATATATAAGGGGGGGGGGGATTTGTGTGTATATAACAAACACAAAGAGTGCCCCAAATTATATGTCTATTCACCTGAGTATTAGCCTTGTGTTAAAGTTTTAAATTCCTCAGTTTCAAGACACATGCCAAAGAGCATAAGTCATTCAACCCTGGTGTCACCTAGGCCCTAGTTCTAAGCTGCCAAATCAGCTCCTTCTTCTCAAGTTTTAAGCCTAATGGACCACTCCTGATGTCAAAATCAATTTGGTCAATCACCCTGAATGTGAAGGAATGACCAGGATTTCATACCACGTGTTTTGCAAGAGTGTTGTCTGTTTTGGCTTTCCTAATGTGGTAAATACGCTCGTACACTCTTTCCCTTAGTTTACGCTCAGTCTTGCTGATGTAAAAACCCATACAAGACTGTCAGGAAGTGAGGTAAACATTCATAGTGGAATTGCAATTAAATCTTCCCTTATAGGTTCATAGGTTCATAGGTTGGTATTAGGCTATTGGCCCTAGGGCCTATTCAAGCCTATCCATAACAATTCCCTGGATATTTCTTCCCACAATATTTACTTCTCTGGGCCATTGTCTAGCAGGGCGACTGACATGATCCCCGGGGTGAATTTCGTATCTCTCATCCAATCATCAAGGTTGCTTTTGAAGAGGGCCAATGAGACACTCTGCTTGACATGTATGGGCAGTCTATTCCAGAGTATGGGGAGCCTCTGGGTCAGGAACCTATCCCTCCAGCATGTTTTGTTCATTGTGATGACAAGGTTTAGATCCCTGGAGCATGTGGCTCTGAGGGATTGGGATTTACAAGCAAATTTTTCATCCAGGATGTTAAATCGGTCACCTGTTTGTATAAACCTGCAATAAGAGCAGTCTTCGCATTTGTATATACCTGGAATACGTATCATCTTTGGAGGTGGCAGTTCCAAGAGGTTTTTCAAATTAATCCCCCTCCTGTAAACTACATTTGGTGCAGGTCCAAATTTAATAAATTCTTTGTCTATTGGAAAATATTCCAATTCCTTTGCAAAATCTGTCTAATGTTTTCACCATCTGAACTAAACGTAGTAATGAAGGCGTACCTATAATCGACCCTTATGTTACTTTCACCTCCAACAGGTACCCTATCATCAGTACTCATCCCGATTGCTGTTGTCTAAAATGGCCTTAAAATGACCATTTACCCATTTATTTTGAACTTCCTCAAATAGGTTGCTCAACATGTCTACAGGGTATCCTCTGTTTGTGAACATTTACAATACCAATCTACACTTCTCCTCAAAGACAATGGCAGTAGTACACATTTTTGCTGCCCTGACCAGTTGTCCCTTTACTACGGATCTTTTTTGATGTTGGGGGTGGGCACTACTGTAATGGAGGGAGGAGTTACAATAAGTGTCCTTTTGATGTATTTTGGCTAAATACTGTTTGTTGGCATTATCCTTCCTTAATTCTACATCAAGAAAAGCTATTCTTTCAGTATGAAATACGTGGGTGAATACCAGAAAATCTGTTGTGTTGTTGCAGTATATCATAAATTCCTTAAACATACTTTCTTCTCCCTTAAAGATCAAAAAAATATCGTCCAAAAATATGGTATAGTAATGAATCTCACCCTTAAATCTGTTTATGGTGTTATGCACAAATTGGTCCTCCCAAAAGGCCATTACTAAGTTAGCAAAACTGCCCCCACTGGGGACCCCATTGCCACCCCACTGTTCTGTAAATAAAACTGGCCATTGAACAAAAAGAAATTGTTGGACAAAATTATGACCAACAGTTCTGTTATTAGGCTGATTTCAGATGCAGGTGCCCCTCTTTTTACTAATAGTTACTCGAGCCATTCAATACCCACATCACGTGGGATGATGGTGTACACATCTTTGATGTCAATTGTGGCAAAGTTAAAATCAGGGTGAAAGACCTGGTTGTTTATTGCTTCCAAAAAAGACCAGGAGTCCTAGCAAATAAAGGGTTCCCTTGATACATATTTTTTCAACAAACTGTCCACAAATTCTGCCGATGGGTATGTCATTGAATCCCTTCCATCTACAATTGGGTGCATGGGAGGGTCCATTAAGCATTTGTGGATTTTCAGAATCCCAAAAATCACTGGGGTTTTAGGGGAAACCATAGTTAAGTAATTTACCAAATTTAGATAAATCCTATTCTCCATGACCAAGTCGTTAACAAACACCTTAATACGATTGTATGCTTGGTTTACCTCGTTTAGAGAAACCTGTGTATATGTAACCAAATGAAGCATATTTTCCATTCTCTGTATGTAGTTTTCACGATCAAACAACACCAAACCACCACCCTTGTCAGCCTTAACAATTCTTACATCAGCATTCCTCAAGGTGTCTATCAAAACCCATTCATCCCTTGACATGTTAAAGGCTTCACTCCCTAGGTTATTCACATTGTTGAACCTATTCCTTTTGGTAGCTGATAAGCACCTAAGGTCAATATCACACATCCTTTCAAAAATATCCAACAATGGATGTAAGGGTGGATTGTAAACACTGGGTACTTTAAGCTCTGCATTTACACTCAACTCATTATTGAACAACAGGTTTAAATTGAGTTTCCGTAAGTACAATTTTAAGTCAATCAAAACACCACAAATGTTCATTCTTTTAGTTGGTATAAATGTCAAGCCTTTAGAAAGGGCATTAACTAATTCCATTTGAATGGTATATTCCGAGAAGCTGAAAATCTTAAAGTCACCTGATGTAGAATTAAGGAAGGATAACAACAACAAAAAGTATTTAACCAAAATACATCGGAAGGACACTTATTGTAACTCCTTCCTCCATTACAGTAGTGCCCACACCCAACATCAAAAAAGATCCATAGTTAAGGGACAACTGGTCAGGGCAGCAAGAATGTGTACTAATGCCATTGACTTTGAGGAGGAGTGTAGATTGTTATTGCAAATTTTCACAAACAGAAGATAACCTGTACACATGTTGGGCAACCTATTTGAAGAAGTTCAAAATAAAAGGACAAATGGCCATTTTAAAGCCATTTTAGACAACAGCAATCAGGGGATGAGAATTGATGATAGGGTACCTGTTGGAGGTGAAAGTAACCTAAAGGTCGATTATAGGTACACCTTCATTACTGCATTTAGTTTAGATGGTGAAAATATTAGACAGATTTTTCAAAAGAATTGGAATATTTTCCAAATAGACAAAGAATGTATTAAATTTGGACCTGCACCAAATGTAGTTTACAGGAGGGGGATTAATTTGAAACACCTCTTGGAACTGCCACCCCCAAAGATGATACATATTCCAGGTATGTACAAATGCGAAGCCTGCTCTTATTGCAGGTTTATGCAAACAGATAACCGATTTAACATCCTGGATGAAAACTTCGCTTTAAGGGAAGATTTAATTGCAATTCTACTATGGTTGTTTACCTCGCTTCCTGCCGGTCTTGTACAGTTTTTTTTACATCAGCAAGACTGAGCATAAACTAAGGGAAAGAGTGTATGAGCATACATTAGGAAAGCCAAAACAGACAACACTCTCGCAAAACATGTGGTAGGAAACCCTGGTCATTCCTTTACATTCAGAATGATTGACCAAATTGAATTTGACATCAGGGGTAGTCCATTAGGCTTAAAACTTGAGGAGAAGGAACTGATTTGGCAGCTTAGAACTAGGGCCTATGTGACACCAGGGTTGAATGACGTATGCTCTTTGGCATGTGTCTTGAAACTGAGGAGTTTAAAACGTTAGCACAAGGCTAATACTCAGGTGACTAGACATATAATTTGGGGCACTCTTTGTGTTTGTTATATACACACAAATCCCCCCCCCCCCATACACTAGTACATGCATTTATGACATTCAACTGTAATTTATTCAGGTTGATTAGTGAAATGTAACAATTTTTATGTACACAATAACAAATATTGTTTTTTGGATGTTTTAGCTGGCTTTTTCATGTATATTTATGTATTATTTGTATATGTACATATGAATTTGATTATTAAGTCAATAGGAAAGTGTATATACATTTTTTACACAATTGTTTATACAATTTTTAAGTACATGTGTTATAGAAATGAGAATTGTATCAGATGACATGGTGTCGTGAGGTGACTGAACATGTGACTATGAATCTGGTTTTAAATATGGCTACCATTCTTTTAACTAGTGTCTGATGAAGTTGAGTATAAGAATACTTGACGAAAGTGCTAACCATAAATGTTTAAGAATTACTGTTGCCTGCCTATTTTTTGTTGTTTTTTAGGAAATTTAAAATGCCAAGTTCCATTTAAACAAAAATAATTTACTGATGTGTAGTCAATCTCAACACTATACAGTAGATTTCAAAATTCCCTTTCCCTCAAAGTAGTGCGATCTTGGATTTGGTATATTTAATTTATGGGTTGGGGCATGCAGGGTAGCTCACCCGCCCTGCAAAAAACAAAGCATAAAAATGAATTGCTTGTTTTTCTTACCATGAGAAGATAATTTCTCTTGTGTTTGAATGAGGTTATGCATACTTCAATATAGAGTGGTTTGCGAGGTATGTTTTTCTTAGAAATATGTAATGCGGAAGTAAAGTAGAGTGGATATTGGTTTCGTTTAAATTGGACTCAGCATTGTGGGTGCAGTAGGGGATGTTTTGGCTCTGTATAGCATTCCTAGTTTTTTGTGAGTTTTTTTATATTTATCTGTAAGTGGAGGTCATTCTGCCATCTGTTGTAGATCCTTGGAGATTTGGATGGGGCCCATGGGCCACAGCTTTAATTGGAGTCTTGTTTAGGGATGTTAAAGTTATGTTTCTCATAGATAAGTGATTTAGGGAAAAACATAAGTAGTTAGGTTTTCTTTGGATTAAGAAGTAGTTGGTAGTTAGTAAGCCAGATTAGAGCTAAAAGTATGCTATGTAATGTTTTTATAAGTTTTCTACATTGTCAGAGAGACAGATAAGGGTGGAATCATCTGCATATTGTACAAAAGATGTATGTTGTATAGAAGTATGCAGATTGTTTATAAAGATAATAAATAGAAGAGGACAAAGGATAAAGCCTTGTGGTACACCTGTAATGATGGGAAGATAAGGGAGAAAGGGTAGAAGTCCATTTGACTGTCCGGTAGCATTCTGACAAGTAATAATGAAACCACTGAAGTGTAGGTTGTGAGATACCCATTGTGGACATGAGACAGATACCCATTATTAATGGACTCAAGTCCTTGAAAAAAATACCATGACTCTGTCGTACATCATGCTGGGATCAATGACTTGAGGTTTATCAACCCGAACTATATCAACAGAAGCATGATGGAGATTTCAGGCTGGCAGGTATAAGCCTAACATTGAACAACATTCTTCCTTCTCAATTGATGATGTCACAATATGGGCAAAAAAGAATTGACTTCGATAATTGACTTAGTTTTGGCGTCATTCGTAGGGGGTCCAACATTTGTCATCCTGTGAGTATATGATTGACAGACCACTTTGCTTAACCAGGGATGGTCTGCACCTGTCCCCTCAATGGTTTTTATTTTTGGCAAAGACATTGTCCATACCCATAGTGCCTTTCATAGGCAATATCAAGCTGACAAACCTACCAACACAAAAAAAAGCAAAAGAAAATATAAAGGTGTTACTGATTAATGCTAAGAGCCTAAACAAGAAACTCTACTGTTTACAAGCCTTTCTCAACTTTGAGAATGTTGATGTCTGTTCTGTGTCTGAGACATGGTTTAAAATGGCATAAAGCACTATGGCTGTCCAGGGCTGTAACACCTTCCACACATTTATACCTGGTACTGGTCAGTAAGAGAAAAAGGTGGAGGTGTCTCGATCTTCAGCCAGAGGAGACTCACATCAAGGCTGGTAAAGCATCATGATGCACTAGAGCTTCTTCATGTCAAAATAGCCATCAGAAAGGTCCCATATCATATATTACCTAGCAACTGAACTCCCTCTATGACACAAGAAAGCTACAAAACTATCTACAGGAGCTAGAATCAGTCAGCATTACACCCAATATAATTTCCTAGATGATCTAAACTATCCATCTATAGACTGTGAAACCTACATCACCACTAGTACACAAGCACAGAGATTACAGGACTTTGTCAAAACAAACACCCTGGAACAATTAGCTAGAGTGCACATGGGGGAGGGGACAACAGCCTGGATCTTTTATTTACTAATATGGCAGCATCTTGCACCATCCATTAAATATCTTCATCATGTGTTGGGTCTGACCATAAAGCTGTCTCCTTTGAAATAATATTGAAACCAGAGATCCCTTCCACCTAAAGTACCTTTAAAAACTTCTCTAAGACAAACTACATACTCATAAGTGATTTATTGGCAAGCTTAAATCTCCATCAAATCCAGTTAACTCCACTGAATGTACAGAAGCATATACCACCACACTATACCAGCATGTAAATAGCTGCATAGATGCAGCTGTAGCCTGAAGGAACAAGTGCAGGGTAAACTCCCGAAACAAACCATAATATCAAAACGGTTTACAAGAAAAGGGAAATAATTTTGATAAAAAGTAAGAGTAATTCCCAGAATAATAGAATCCTAATCAGTGACATGAACAAACAACTCAGGAGCTTAGCAAAATCCCCCAAAGTCAAGTTTGAGACTATAATAGTTACCCAAGCCAAATTCAGTGTGTGAGTTGAGGTGACGTTCTGAAGAAGTCTATGTGATAGATGAAAGTGCTTAACCTTACAGATTTTATATACAAATGTTTTAATAAAATTGTGATTATTTTACACTCGTGGCATGAATTATTGGATCCAGACCCCTTTTTCAGCAGATTTAAGTGTTATATTTCTTGGTTGTCACTGCTGGAACTCCATGTTTGTTTAACAAGTTGTCAACAGGGGTAATGGATTCCTTGGATGAGTTGCCATCAATTTTTTCACCAGCTAGGAGAGATGAGTTACAAAAAATGCAGTCCGAGATGGCTATTATCAAAGGGGAATTAACTCGGCTGATCAAGCTTTTCAGCCAGCCAGAAAGGAAGACTGAAGCTTTACAGGAGATGACCTCAACGCATGGATGCAGTGGAAATAACAATATAATCAAATCCCCTAAAGAACAGTGTAATGGCGAAGTGTTGTCAACCGGACCCTCTAATGGATCCAACAGAGTCAGTGGTCTCCGGTTTAGTGAATGTTTTAAACGGAGAGACGGAGGATCGGAGGACGAGTTCAACATATCTGGGGCCAAACCCAAAGGGACAGTCCCAAAAAAGACTTATTCTGTGACCGGACTAGCTGCAGTAGCAGGTACTGTCAACCCACAAGTATGTAATACCAACAACTGTGACAAAGAGAACTATAAACAGCACAATTTGGACACTTTTTTAATTGTAATTATGATTTTGATAATAACTATTGTAAATTCAGGTCGGATACACCTATAATGAAATGCAAGGAGGACAATAGAACTTTAAAAGATCTAATCTATGAGTTTGGTAAAAAACTAGGTACAGTGAAGAGCTTACAGCTCGACAACATGTACCTAAAGCGGTGTATAGAGGTGAAAGTTGTACCTATGGGCCTGAGATTTTTTAAGCAGCCCATAAGGGTAGATTTAGATGATTCTAACATTCTTGAATGTAATCAACTTTTTGATAACTTCGGATTTTCTTTCATTGAATTTATTATGAAATCTAATGATAAAAACATATGTGCATTAATAACTGAAATTGAACATCTGAATGAGATTATAACTCAAGATTTATTATTTTGTGAATGGGAATCATTCTTTCACAAACAGTATGACTGGGTTGACAAAAATTGTCAGAAACAATTTAATAGGAAATGTAAAAAGTTACAAAGGGACATAAAACAGTATGAAAACCAATCAGCCTATAGATGGGATGCCTATAGGAGAGACTCTGCTGGGACATACAATAGGAAGGAAAATATAATACTAGGCAGGAAGGATATAGTGAATATTACAATAGTAGGAACAATAATTTTTTTAGGAGTAAGGGAATACAAGCAGGATATACAGGAGAAACAGTTTGTACCAGAAAACAACAATTGGCAGGAAAAGAGATTTATGAGCGGTCCAAGGAAATGATGGGGGAGGATATTATTGTGCGACACAATGAGGTTCATTTCAGTATGGGAGATTTTAGTGTGTTCGACTATACAAATTTTAAATTGGAATGTGAACATTTTAGACTTTTTTCTAAGGGAATGAAATATGTTCCGACTTCCAGCTGTAACATTGTAGACTATATAGCTGAATTTAAGTTATACATACGGAAATTAAATTTGGCAGTATACTTCCATGATAGCAATAGAACAATAACTCATAAAATGTTTAAAAAGATTAGTACTTTTGTTCCACCCATGATCCCTACTTTGGCTACATATGAAAAGGTTGTGATCGATGAATTATATAAATTAGTTAATAAATTTAATAAAGAAAAAATGAAATTCAATTTAACTAAAAAGGAATTTGATCTTTTGAAACAATTACAACAAGATAATCAAATCAGGGTGATGAAACCCGATAAAGGGGGTGGGATTGTTCTTTATAACATGCAAGAATATGTAAATAAAATACATACAATACTACTAAGTTCAGGTAATTATGAAATAGCATCCCTGAACGAAGTTAACATTGGATATCATAAGATTGATCTATTTTTAGAGGATTTATTGTTTGAAAACAGAATTGATATTGAATTATATGAATTTTTACAAGTAAAAAATCCTGTTATGGCTACTATGGTGTGAATACCTAAGGTCCACAAAGACCAAATAGACCCCCCCATTCAGACCCATCATCTCAGGGAATAAGTCAAAAACTTTCCCCTTTGGTCAAGTGATTGACAGATGGTTAAAAAGTATATATAGAAAATACATCATATTATTATTGATTCATGGGATTTTCTAGCTTGGTTGACTCCTGACAAATTTAATAATGAAGTCATTTTTGTTACAATTGACATAATAGACTTGTTTTCTTTATGCCAGAGGAAGACAATCTTAGTAGATTTAAGGATAGTATTCAGAAATATAGTGATTTTTCATGGGGTAGAATCCTTTTAATTTTGGAATTTATGGAGGTAGTTTTGAGACATAACTACATCTTTTATGAAGGAGAATACTATAGACAAAATAATGGTGTTGCAATGGGTGCAGCTTGTGCACCCATATTCGCTAATTTAGTATTACTTAGTTGGGAAGAGCAACATATATTCCAAAGCAAGTGGAATTCGATTATAAAATGTTATGTCCGGTTTCTGGACAATATTTTTATGTTATGGAATGGGTCCAAGAATTAATTGGATCTGTTCATAGAATACTTAAACAATTCTAGTGAGTATTTAAAATTTACGTACAATTTTGACACTAAAGGCATTTCATACTTGGACACATACATATATATTGAGAAAGATCATTTTGCATCCAAAATTTATAGGAAAAATACGTTCAGTAACACATATTTAGAATATTCCAGCTGCCACCCCCACAAACAAAAGACTAGTATAATTAAGGGACAGTGCATTAGGGCAGCAAGAATGACTTCAGAGTTAAAAAACATGGATGTAGAACTTGAATTTATTGGAAACATGTTCATGAAAAGGGGTTACCCTAGTAACATTATTGACAATACTATAAATTATGTTAGGTCTGAATGGGGTAAAAAATATAAACCATTGTTAGGTAATGGGAGAATGAATATACAGACAAATGTTACTGATACCTCTGACTACCGGAATGAATATAATAGGTCACGTATTTTGCAATATGGAAATTTTGTCAAGGTTGTTCAGAATACTATTACAAGTAATTGGAATATATTGAAGTCCGATGTCAATATTTACAAATGAATAGGGGAACAACCATCCTTTGTTTATAAAACAGGTTTTAATCTTAAGAATTTATTTGAAATGAATATTTTTTCATTTAAGAACAAATCCAGAGAGGGTGGAACACATAAATGTGGCAACTGTAATCAGTGTCACGCTATTATGGAAATTGCGGAGATAAAGTTGGAAAATATAAATCAGACTGTAGTGTACTTTCAGAATGGCAATTGTCATACTCAGCATGTGGTATACTTGGCTAAGTGCACCACATGCCCGTTTCTATATGGGAAAAACTGATAGGTGTCTTAGAAACACAATATACAACCATATTTATTGTATAAAAAAAAAGATGAAACAAATGCTTTATACAGACACTTACAAAAATGTCCTGGATGTGATGAATTCAAATTTGCCATCCTTGAGCAAATAAGAGGAAATCCAAGAGCGGGTAGTATTACCAAGAAGTTAAATGAGAAAGAAACTAGATGGCAAATACTTTTAAATTCTACTGTTCATCCAGGGATAAATGATGGTGTATCATTGAAGGCCATACTGGAAGCAAAAGTGTGATGTCTATAATGATTTGTTTATTCATTTATGTCTACAAAATATTTACCCTGACTGTAATATGTACGATACACGTGACGTGTTTTAGAACCATGTAATATGAATTTCAGTTTGCATAGTGCACTTTAAGAAGATGATGTTAATTTTTAATTGTTTGATTAGTTTTAATAATTGATTGGCTTATTTAAACCAGTGTGTGAGTTGAAGTGATGTTCTGAAGAAGTCTATGTGATAGATGAAAGCACTTAACCTTATAGATTTTATATACAAATGTTTTAATAAAATTGTGGTTATTTTACACTCGTGGCACGAATTATTGGATCTGGACCCCTTTTTCAGCAGATTTAAGTGTTATATTTCCAAATTCATAATACCAAGAGCTAATCACCTCACCTACGTCCAACTGACTCTTGCACACAAGCTCATCTTCAATCCCTCCCTCTGCTCATCCCTTTCCTCTACCTTCAAAATGCACCTCCCTGATAGAATTCTAAGATCTAACAACCAAAACTGAATTGAACTGTATAAACCAATTCATTCCCCTGGAAGAAATCTCTTATCCTACAGTCTTGCTCGTCTCTGGAACTCCTTACCCCCATCCATTTGTACCATCACAAATCACTTCTCATTCAAAAAATCCCTTCACTCACACCTAATTTCCCAGTGGGAATGCTCCTGCTCCCACCCAGCATAATCTCCTCATACTGAGAATTTTCACTTCTCCTCCCCTATTCATAATGAGAATTTCTACTTACTCTGCTAAACTCATAGATCTTGCTCTTGCTTGTATTAGCTTTTTCTGAATACTTAAAGGTACCTTAGTGTAAATATACCCTCTGATGGAAAAGGTTATCTGTTTCTATATTGAAAGGTTCTATGTCAGCTCATATACCTTTCTCTTGATTGTATTAAGCTACTCATCCTGAATGTATGAAAGATATCTCCAGTGTAACCCAGCCTAAGTTGTAAAAGCCTCTGTTTCTATATTGTAAATTTTCAGCGATACAAGATTGTAATATTTGTATATGTTTGTACACTAGTCTACTGTATTTCCAAGTCCATAGGAATTGTATAATTGAAACTAAATACCTTATTGTAACCTTGCTAATTGTTTTTGGAGCTTTTCTCCCCAGGACTCCATTGAAAATGAGTTTTTTTAGCCCAATGGACTATCCTGGTAAACCAACTGCAAATAAATAAATAAATAAAAATAAATAATACCAAGAGCACAATGCAGCAGTGTGCTGAGATGATTAAAAATGATGTTAGCTATACAAAGACTGAAGATATAGCAACTCTACTGGCCAATAAATTCAGCTCTAACTTTAACCATCTTTTCCCTTTGTCTGTCCCTCAGGATATACCTGAAATTTGTTTCCTCCAGTATAACACAAGACCAAGTCCTAAAAGTACTTTCAAAAGCTAAAAATATTGCATCAGTGGATCCTGACAATATCCCTGGATGCATCCTAAATAACATGAATTAACCCGTTAACAACATTGCTTACCTTCAGCCTTCATACAGGCTTTGTACCAAGTGAATTGAGAACAGCTATAGTCATTCACCTGCATAATGGAGGCCCAGGTAATTACAGAAACATCAGTCTGATGAGCCTCATATGCAAAGCCATGGAAAGACTAATCAGGACATAAGGAACCTGCCTCAGTTTGGAGTCATTAAGGCCAGGTCATGCTTACTCAGCCTGGTGGACTTTTTTGAAAAGGTCACAAAAGCAATGAATGAAAGTGAAATGGTACAGAAAGACTACCTGCATCTGTCCAAAGCTTTGGACAGAATTCCCCTCTCTGGCATAGCAGAAAAGCTAAATAAACTGGGAATAACCCCTAAGCCACCCACTGGTTTGCCAACTAGCTCACAGATAGGACAGAGGATATCAAAATTGGGGCAGCTACCTCCACAAAGAGATCTGTCAGTAAGTAAAAAACAATTATCAACAGGCTCTGGCTGACTAAGTTTGTAATTGAATGCAATCTAGGAACAGTCATTGAATCCACAAATGATTTAGCCACCCTGCTAGAAAGTTTGACCCAAATAAATAACTGGTGCCAAAATCATGGACTGAAAGTAAAAGCCAAAAAATGTTTTATCATTTCATTTGGAAAGTTTCTACCCTGGGACCTACCATATTGACAATACACCCCTAAGAGTTGCCCAAGTTGTTAAGGATTTGGGAACCTATGAGGACCATGACCTAAATTTGGACCAACATGTCTCCATTGTCAGAAGAAAGTCTTCCTATATTCCATACTTTATAAATGAAAGGATTATGTCTACATCTAAGGATGTCATTGTCCCCCTTTATTTGACCCTCATTAGGCCAGTCACTGTGTATAATGCCCCTCTGGCATGTATTTGTTGAGATACATGCAGCAACTGGAACATCCACAGCAATAACTTACTGAAAGGATACAAGTCCTAAACAATATGTCTTACATGTATCAAATCAAAGCTTCTTCGGTATACTTGGCATCCTACCAACTGTTAAGTGGTGTCCTGTGTCTGGCATACAAGTCATCCTCTCATCCAGTACTGATGGATTTATTGCACATCAGCAGGTCGACTGAAATCAGAAATACTTTGTCTAGGGATCTAAACCTCTTCTGCAACATTAAAAGGATAGTACAGAGGGGCAAGTATATCCTGAAGAAGATTTTTGTGCTATGGAACAGACTTTGCATCCATATAAAACAAAGATCATTCCTCTCCATATTCAAGCACAACTTGGATCTTTGGATTGGAAATAGAAAATTTACCTCAAGACTGCTCCTTGTACTACAAATGGACGGAAGCAACTCCTAAATACTTTATCCCATGCATGGATCCTATAAAATTATCCATGGTATGATCCCAGTTATTCTCACGAGGGACAATATATAATTATTGACCATTGGATGAGTAAGGCCAATCCAACAGCAAATGAAATAGGTTAATACAAGCACCAAAAGGGAAATGGATTATGATTAAAATGGCTCACGTGGGAAGTTGGCTTATTATTTACCTATGAACCTATAAAGCTATTATACACTATTTCTAAGTATAGTCATAAATATGGCTGTTTTTGCACCAGTAAATACAATCTTTGTGATAAATTGCAATTAGTACTGCAAAAAGACCCATTTAGATGAGGATAAAAAAACATTCAAACACCAGCAGTATTTTCATTAAAAACAAAAACAAAATAATAATAACAAGAGATCAGCTCTTCTGCATAATGGACCTCACATTGTGGTGTACTGGCTCTGAAGTACAAGATGAACTGCCATCCTTACTAATACAACTATAAACTGACTCATCAGATACAGTAATTAAATTCTAATGATGTAATGAGTGCACATTGTTATAAAAAAGATAGACACATTTATAGTACATAACAGCTTATCTAAACAACCCTATCTTGGTTTGTGATTTACTGTGGAGTTGACTGGTAAGAGAAGTTTTATTTGAATATATATTTTATTTTTACCACTGTTTTTCACTGTTTGTAGGAAAGAAGGGATAGCTTGTAGACAAGTACATTTACTTTGATGCATATATTGTTGCTTTACCTTTCATATTCACCTTTGGTTGTTAGAAAGGGATGGGTTATAGACAGGCAAGCTCTAGTCATCCCAAGGGGGCTAGTCAACTATAAATTGACACCGATTGTAGATAGGACAATTCAGAGCTTATCTAAAGAATCCTATCATAATATATGATTTACTATGGAGTTGACTGGCATAGCTCTCAATCATCCTGAAATAACTGGGAGCACCCATTTTAGAGCTTTAATAAGGTTGTGTTCCCGAGTACCTGATTTGGGTCCAACTTCACTCGAGATTTGAGGTAAAGCATGCTCTGTACTGGCTGTAGATGTCTCAGCCAATCAGAGCCCTGCTTTACTGCATCTGTTTTGCATGCAGCTAGCATGCTTCATTTCCTGTATTATGCAGAAGTGGCTGCAGCAGACCTGGGTATGGATGAAGTGCTCAATTAAGCTTGCGCAGTCCACATATAAAGGCAGCATCGTCAGCATGGAACTCAACAGTGGGGATAGCTAGTGTTGACAGAAGATCTGCGCATAGTCAAGACTCAAAAATCTAGAGTTCGAGGGACTGGGAGAGTCGTGGCCATTGTCTGGAGGAATTAGGTTCGGTGATTCGATCAATCATCTGGCTTTTTGCGAGGGGGAAGCTCCGACCAGCAGCCTTGTTGTGGTTTGTGTTGACTGCTGTGGAATTAAGTCAAGTGGTCTGAAGTTTGTAGTGGAGCGAGTTTGTTGTGCGAATAGGATTTATTTTTGCTACAGTACAGCCTACAAGTAGGTAAACTGCTCTGAAAAGTAAGCTGCTGCTGCTCTGTTAACAAAAACAAATGTGGCTTTATGTGCAAGGGGTTGTAACATAAAATAAAGGGTACCTTAACAGCACTGTTCTAGGATGCATACCACTTTTTACTGCTGTCTCTGATGGTAACTTATGCAACAATGTATGTGTGATTTATTTTTGCTGTGAGCAGAAAAATTGACTGGAAAAGAGACGCTCACTTAGACTCGAGACAAATTCAAAATGCACCATCGAGTATGCACGCTCCTTTCTGCATAGAGTTTTTGGCACCGTATTCCATGAAATTGCAACCCCCAACCCTTGCCATTTATTCATTTAGTATCAGTTTTAAGATTGAAAGAAAGGGGAAATGGAGTCAGCAGTAGCCCTTGAGTTGAAAGAAGCAGCTCTAACAAAGTTTGTAGAGGACTGTAAAGAATACAATGGTAGATGAAGGGCTGATCATGTTTTAAATATATAATACTGTCACTGTATCTTGTTTCAGGTGATGTTTCTTTTTTGAGTACCTTTGGTAAGGTCAGTAACATGAGCTTTTCGCCCATCTATTCACAAAACATCCAGGGTGTTTTTTTCAGGAATGTCTAACAGAAACATGGTTTACTACAACGTTTTATAGTACAACACGGAAATAATTAGTCTGCCACTGGTTATGGCAGTATAATTGTTTTACTGTCTTTTTCCTGAGATGGTCACACAGATACAGCACAATTGTGAAACTTCTTTTGCTGTCTTATGCTTGAAGTATTATTGTTTTTGCTGTCTTTTTCCTGAGATAGTCATACAGCACACATTGTGAAACTTCTTCCTAGGTCCATAGTGATGGTGTATGCTGCCACATATTTGCATTCCACTTTCCCTTCTTCTAACTGATGCATGTGCATGTCTTCATATTTTAAAATGCATTTCCTGAGATAAGACTGTAGCATTTATAAAATTTAAATATGGCCTTCTTTTATTAGGCATAATGTACTGAAGGGTTTTTTATATTTGGACTAAAATACATTTCTACTTATCCTCTCAGAAACTGTTCAATCTAATTTTGCTTGAACTGTGGTACAGTATTTAGTTTTAATCACGTGTATGTGTCTTGTTTTATATTATAATTGTTTGATCTGATTGCTTGCACTGTGGTACAATATTTAGTTGCACTCACGTGTATGTGTCTTGTTTTATATTATAATCGTTTAATCTGATTGCTTGCACTGTGGTACAATATTTAGTTGCACTCATGTGTATGTGTCTTGTTTTATATTATAATCGTTTAATCTGATTGCTTGCACTGTGGTACAATATTTAGTTGCACTCACGTGTATGTGTCTTGTTTTATATTATAATCGTTTAATCTGATTGCTTGCACTGTGGTACAATATTTAGTTGCACTCACATGTACGTGTCTTGTTTTATATTATAATTGTTTAATCTGAACACTGCTCATTTCTGTTCGATATGTTGAACTTTGTTATACATGGAACACACATTTCAGTTAAATTGTTCATTACAATTAATGTTTAAACAATTTCCTTCAAAGCCCTTTTACTTAAGGAGCTGTACCATTTAGATGAAGATGACCATTAGTGATTTCAGTGTAGTTTGTATTCTGAAATTATGGATACAGCAGATGTGCCCCTTGTAGGTAAGAAGTGAGTTATTGATTCTTTTAATAAAGATGTATATGTAGTGGACATTTAAGGCAGCACAGTGGTACAGCGAATACTTGTGTTGTTGCCTTATAGCAAGAGGTTCCTCGGTTTGATTCTTGGCTAGGGCACCTTCTGTGCAGACTCTGCATATCATCCCTGTGTTCATATGGGTTTGTGCAGGTTTCTTCCCAAAGGCATACAGTAGGTGGATTGGGAACTCTAAATTGGCCACAGGAGTGTGTTTGTATGAATGCATGGTGTGAAAGAATTACTGTGGTAGGGCTAGCCATCCAGTGGTGTAAAACAGGTTCATTACCCAGAGACTGCCCATGCTATGGAATTGACTTCCCATCCATGTCAAACATTGCACCTCAATGGCCCTCTTCAAGAGAAATCTTGATGAGTGGATGGGAAATATAAAATTCACCCCAGGGATCACTCCAGTGGCTCTAATAGACAGAGGCACTGGGAACTAAGGTCAGGTGGCACGATGCCAGGGTAATTCGATGGGCTATTCTTGTAAAGGCTCCAGGACCATTAGCCTGGTACCCAACTATGAACCTAGAGTGATCAAGCATTTTTTCAAGAGGTTGTACCTTTTAGTTTTTCCGCATAGACATGCCTGTACTCCCAGGTGATTTTATTTTATTTAATACAACGCTGTCTTTCTGCCACTCATTCTTCTACTACACCAAGTCAGCCTGCAATGGCCATTCATTTCAGCCTGGTTGTTTTGCTCTTCCAAATATTGTGGCATGTGATATAACTTGGAATAATGGGGTTGCAGTCAGGATTTGTTTTCTCAGTACCATAGAGCTGACATTACAATTATTCTGTCTTGTGTTTTATGAATTTAACGATCTTTGTTTCCTAGGATTTATGATTTACTGCTGTAAAAACATTTTAGAATTTGTGGTTCATAGTTAACTACTGCCCAAGTAGCACTCTGCTTAACTAAACAAAATGAAATGTTAATATATATGTTTCCATTAATATTTATAAATATTACATTGACTTATTTATCTGGGGAAAAAAGTGAAGTGCTGTCTTTCAGACAGTGTGTGTGTGTGTGTGTGTGTGTGTGTGTGTGTGTGTGTGTGTGTGTGTGTGTGTGTGTGTGTGAACAACTTCTGGGTGGTAATTTTTCTTTACCTACTAAACATCGTTGGGGAAGAGAAGTAGCACATTTTTAAACATTTTTTGGAATATGCAGATCATTTCTTGACATCTTGCCAGATTTTCTCCAAATTTAGATATTGCACTCTTTCTCTGTAGTGTGGCTTATACAGGGTTTGCATAATTAAGCATTTATTGCATTTTTGCTCAGAGTGGTTGTCTGTTACAGAGATTTTTATTTATTGTGGATTTTATTTATCTGACATGACAGCAGTGAAGTAATCTGTTTGAATTCTGAGTACTGTTTGATTTAGAAGGTGCTAACATGACAAGTTAGATATGCCCAATCATATCACTAGTGAGAGAAGTATTAAGTAGATGGGGGGGATTCATTTTTGTTAACTGCATTAGTACTGTGTAGAGACTGCTGTA
The DNA here is from genome assembly GCF_019279795.1 of Protopterus annectens. NCBI lineage: Eukaryota > Metazoa > Chordata > Ceratodontiformes > Protopteridae > Protopterus > Protopterus annectens. The sequence continues at coordinate 514,838,033 of NC_056744.1, forward strand.
GATCTTATCAGATCTGTATGATAAAATAACCACATTCTTACAGTTGTGATTTTTGAATGCTGTGCAAGCTTTGTATAATCAGTTGCAAACGATTATGAATACAAGGCAAAATAGTCCATACCATTTATATTCCAGTCTGTCATTAGAATAGGGACAAAATTATCTCTCTCTCTCAAGTTCATTTTTTCAGCCAAGGGAACATTTTAGAGTTTTGAGTTTTATTCTTGCTTTAGTCTTTTGGTATCTGTATGTTTTAGTTTTTACTTTTCAAATGTTTTGTTTTATTTTAACTATGTACGCTTAGTTAAGTTTTCTGTGGTGGTTGTGGTTATCAGAAAATTTGCATATTTTTATTTTACAGATAGCAATACATTGTATGATGTTTTACAGTGATGAATTGTGTCCTTTCTGAATGGCAGTTTTTTTTAGGTGACTTGCTTACATTGTTGCAGAAAAAATATTGCATCTTATCTATCAGTTTTAGTGAAGAATGGATTACTAATTTGCTAGTGTCATGGTGTACTTGTTGAAAAACTCTTGATCCACCTTTGGTTACAGTCTCTATGTTTTAAGTTCTACTGACAGTGGGGATGTGGCCAGCAACTGGATAAAGCAAACAAAATAAGCTTTGGGACTGTTGATCATCATGTACTATTAACAAAAGTTATACTGCTGTGACTTCTGTAACAAGGCTATTTATTGCTCCTAAAAGTTATTTCATATTGAAAAAATCTGGTCAATTCCAAAAATAATGGGGGGGGGGTTAGTGACACATTTTAAGTATTGCTCTTATAAAATGATAAAGTTGCTACAATAAGAATAAGTTATTGTGTTAACATACATTTTCTGAAGGATATGACATATCAAACTGAAATGGTTGACACTGTTTAGTGAATTCAGTCCTCACTGATTTGCCTCAAAAATCATGAAAACCACAACTTTTAAGAGGAACAGACCAAAAATATGGGGTAAACATTTTGAAATTCCATGAAAATCTGAACATTTGAAGTATGGACCCAGTTGCTGGCAAAACTGGCACAGTAACATAGGTTCTGAGTTGATTCACAGGAGGGCCCTGATTTCTGGCAATAAGAACTAGGTTGATGCTGTGCAGAATTGTATCCATGATTTGTCAGTTTTACAATGTGCTCCTTGTCTGCACTTCCTGTGTGCGTTATGAATCATTTGCAATAATGAACTTCCTCTAGGGTCTCTTATGAGTCATTTGCAATAAGCATTTTCTTAGACATGTTACGAAACATTTGCACCAATTACCTTGGGTGCTTTGTGAATTATTTGCAGTAATGTCCTTTTACTTGGATCCATAGTCATTTGCAGTAATGAGATTTTCCTGGATACGTTATGAATTATTTGCAATAATTTATTTTTTTGGATGCATTATTGATTTCCAGTAATGCTTACTCGCATTTTGAGTATGTGCAGTGCTCTGTATTACTCAGTCTTACTGAGTTGCACACACATTTAGAGGTTGGTAGATTGCATTCTCATCTTTTATCTAAATCATTAATTTTCTTCAGAAGCAAAGGCATGCATGAATCACAGAACAGCATGGTACAAGCCACAATGGAAGGTGGTACAACGCAAAGTTTCTTGCTGTTATTGTGCAACAACTCAGAAGGGTAAGATTTTTTTTTTTTGACTACTGTTTGCCATCATACCAGCTTTGTTTACTGTAAGTAAAAGTGTAGCATCACAGTACACCTGGGAATTACCTTGAAGCCTTCTAATTACACCCACCCTTTTTTTCTTCTCAGAAGATACTGCCTCTGAAAAGAAGTGAATGACCACATTCCAAAGTAGCTGGAAGGTCACCTTTGACTAGGTAATGGAAAACAGGCATGGTCCAGGCTATGCATATTGCAAGACTTATGCTACTAATATTAATGTCGAACATGGAGGGAGGAATGATTTGCAGCAGCATATGGACACTGAGAAGCACAAGATGAGCACCAAGCAATTGACTGGGAGGAAGGTGACAGAAATGTTTGCCACTCAGCAAACCAGTGCTAAAGTGTTGGAGGCTGAAGTAGCCTTTATGGGCCTACTTGCTGAACACAACTTGCCATTTACGACTACAGATCATTTCCTGAAGTACATGAAGAGGTACTGCATGGATCCGGAGGAGGTACAAAAAATGACCTGTGGACTAACAAAGGCTGCTTGCATTTTAGGAGATGTAATGGGGCCAAAGTATCAGCAGAATGTTGCACAAGCTTGTCAGAAAGTGCCATACTGTTTGTACCTCGACGAAAGTACAGATATGGGAATGGCAAGTTGCTTGTGATTTTACTTTTTTTTTTTTTGCCACGCCACTAGTAAAAATGTTGTAAGATTCCTTGACATGCCTGCTTGTATCAGTGGAACTGGCCAAGCCATTTATGACTGTGTAATGGAGACTCTGAGCAAGTTTGACATCTCTGTGACCAAGATGGTGGCTTATTCATCAGACAATGCTGCATCCATGATTGGCAAGCAGAACTCTGTGCTATCCAGATTAAAAGAGGTTAATCCACATATTTTCAATATGGGCTGCTTGTGCCACATTGCCGATTTATGTATTAAATCTGGTGTAAAGGCAATGGCTGTACCTGTAGAGGAATTGATATCTGACATTTATTGTTACTTTTCCAGCAGTGCACAGCATCAGCAGAAGATGAAGGAATTTGCACTGGTTGTGGATATTGAACCTCTCAAAAGTATCAGATATGGCCCCACTTGATGGCTGAGTTTGGCAAAAGTCATAAAAAGAATCCTTGCCTTGTGGCCCACCCTGAGATCATACTTCTTGTCATATGAACCACGGTCTGTTAAAGTGGATCTAATAGCTGGCACACTGCAGAGCCATGACATCAAGCTGGGACTCTACTTCCTGCAGTATGCCATTGGACCACTATTTAACTTCAATATGCTAATGCAAAGCAGGGAAAGCAAATTGCTCACATTGCATAATGAGAGCCTCAAAGTACTGCAGAAATATGCTAGTAGGGTACTGACACCACCGATTGCAAGGCAGTTTTGGGCAATATAAGTAGTATTGATGCAATTCTTGAAGTGCAGGACAACATCTTAGAAGACGGCAAAATCCGTATTGGTCCTGATGCAGAAACATATTTGGATGAAAATTCGGATGATATCAGGGGTACTACAGTGGAGCAGAAACTATTCAAGACAGCCAAATAATTTTACTCTGCAGTGCTATTAAAAATGAAAAAGCATTTCCCTGCAAAGGATCCCCTGCTGCAGAACATGGCCAGTTTACTGGATCCAGCTATGAAACTGCAGCTTTCTTCAACTGTGATAGCAGATATTGGCACTCGTCTCGGCTTTTGTTGTTCACAAGTGGAGCAATGCAAACTGATAGATGAGTTTTCAGTATATCAGATCACTGACTGGTCATATGGATGTGACATATCTCATTTTTTAAAATACTGGTCGATGGTGCTTGGGAGCCCTCCAGTACAAGACCACCCAACTTTTCAAAAGCTAATGAGAAGTGTTCTCTGTTTGCTTCACTCAAACAGTGAAGCAGAATGGGCATTCAGCATGGTTTGCAAAGTAAAAACTGAGTAACAGCATAGCTGGACTTAGGCAAAGCATTTGACACTATTACCCACTTGGCCATCATTGACAAACTCATCCAACTACACATCAACCCTTATATCATCAGAGGGGCCATTCACTACCTCAATGATAGAAGTCATATAGTCAAAACAGGGGAATCCACCTCCAATAGTAGAGTTGTAACCAGTGGTGTTCAACAGGGTTTAGTCATCCTCTACTGTTTGGAATCCATTTTTCCAAAATACAAGCACAAAGTAAATGTCTGTGGCTGACAAGGTTTGCTGATGTCTGCAAACTGGGAGTGGTCATAGAATCTCCAGAGTATGCCAACATCCTACACAAGGGTCTTCCTTGAACAAATGACTGCTGCCAAAGTCATGGCCTTAAAAGCAATGCAAATATATGTATTATCATTGTTTTTGGTAATAGTGATGTTCCTGCTAAGTACCACATCAGTAGCAGCACCTGACATACAGGGGTGGGAGACCTGGGCACACAGGTTGACAGCTAACTTACCTTAGATCACCATGTCTCTGCAGAGGTAAGAAGTGCATTGTCATCAGAAAAAGTAGACATTATAACTTCCATGTCCTCTTCCCTCAGCAAACCAATAGTAGAGTGCAACGGCCCTTTTGGTATTTTTCTTTGCAAGCACCTGCGGCAATTGGAGAGACCAAATAGGTTTCTTGGAAGGGGAATTCAGGTCTTCAGCATCTGTCCATGGGGATCATGTGATATCACTGTCACTTTAGTGTGTGTCATACGGACTACTCTGATGAGATAGCTGCCTTGCATATGAGGCAATCTCTGACCCTGCTATATTAGAAATGCTGCATGTCCATAAGTCAAATGGGACACAGGTTACTCACTGTATAGACTATAACCTGGTATGTGACATTAATACAACCTGCTGGAGAGAGGGAATTGTGTACAAGAGTTTAACACACCTTTGGAACAGACTTGCACATCATGTCAAACAGAGCACCTCATTGGCCCTCCTTAGATGCAGTTTGTATGATTGGATGGGTGACCATAATTTCACCATGGGGGTTCCACCTGTGTCCCTCTTGCACAGAGACAACAGGTACTGATCATGTAGATAAGGGTAACAACTTGGCTAGGATTTTAATGGCACTAGGGCCCTTAGTCTAGTAAATTCCAATGAGCTTATGATGCCATAGGCTGATGTAAAATGTCTAACATCCACACACACACACAAACATAGCTGCAGTGAGACTAGTACAATAACCTATTTATGTCTACAGAGCACTGTGCAGCACACACACACATCAAGTTGTGTGGAGTGAGATTAGAACTCCTACCTATCTATTCTTACACACTATAGATCACAACACTTAACGGACACACCATAGCTTAAGTCTAATATTAGTATGGCTTTAGGCAGTCATATGATAGATGACATCAGTAGGCATTGTGGAGGACAAACGTTTGGAGGCCTACATCACTTGCTAGGCCCAAAAACAGTGCAAAGCACTGTCTCTTTGAAAGTCAGTATGGAGTTCATAATTGTTTTAGGAAGTTACACATATACACCCAAACACAGCAAGGAGGCTGTAGTGAGATTAGATGCCATGCCTATCCAGGTTTAAATGCTACATATCACAACATTTATCACATGCACCACAGCTTAAGTCTGACATTAGGATGGCTTTATGTAGTCTTGTGGTAGATGACATCAGCAGACCTTTGTGGAGGATAAGAGTTTGTAAGCCTGCATCAACTGCATGAGCCAAAAAGTGCAAAGCAATGACCATTTTGAACTCAGTGTGATATGCATACTTGCTCTTGGGGAAAATATAGACACACGCATATCAAGTGGGCTGAAGTGAGAGTTGAACTCCTCCCTATCAAGACTTACACACTAAAGACCACAGTATTTATCATAAGCACCACAGCTTAAGCTTGACATTGATATTGCTTTAGGTAGTCTTATGGTAGATAACATCAGCAGCCCTTGTGGAAGATGAGAGTTTGGAGGCCTGCATCAACTGCACGAGCCAAAAAGTGTAAAGCAATGACTGTTTTGAAGTCAGTGGGGTATGCACACTTGCTCTTTGGGGAGATATATATACACACACAGACACCAAGTGGGCTGCAGTGAGATGAGAGCCCCTACCTATCTAGTGCTATACCCTACATATCACAGTACTTAAGGCACACACCATGGCTCAAATTTGCTTTGTAAATGACTGCAGGTGAAGTAATTCTAGAGAACATAAACAAGCCTTGTGTTGAACAGCTTGGGAGGCCTGCAAAGTCACATTGCTTCTTACTGTCATCTGCAGTTAGTAACCTAACAGTCAGAAAACTGTTTTGTAACCTAGCAATGTGACAACAGTACCCTTATTGGGCATATGTGTCTGTTTGCATTTTGATGGGCAAGCCTGTGGCAAAGCTAAATTAGTTCTGTCACTGAGTATGCACACAACATAATACATTGCACTACTTGTTCAGTTGTTGATGTATGTTTAGGAAAATCCAGCAGACACAGGGGGCTGTAGTGAATGTGGGTGTTGCTGCTGCTATCGATACATACATATGGCTTGACAATATATGTACCTATTTATATAAAATGCCATAAATTTTCAAGGTTTCCACATACTGTAACAGAGAGACTGCCCAGATGTTTGCAGTACGTGCATAGGTTTGACTCATACTTATGTGTGTTTCACATGAAATTGTGGCTTGCAGTCAAATGTGGTATCATTTACACATGACGTGAGAGAAGATTGCCAGAACTCTCAACTTCAGATATCCCAATAATCCTCCAAATGCAGCACATGTTATTCTACTGACTTCCACATATTTGTAAGTGCATTATCTAATGTTGAGCCCTTCCTTTTGGTCCTTCGTCCAACATTATAAGTGTCATAGTGCAACTTTACTCTCCATGATATAGATATGTAGGTCAATATAGAAGTATAATAATAATAATAATATATATATATATATATATATATATATATATATATATATATACATATTTGTTTTTTTTGTTTTTTGTTTTTTGTTTTTTTAAACAAAATTGCTTAAGGAGCAATTGATTTGAGCTCTGCTTAATTAAGTGTATGAGCATGCACAGTTGCATTTTTGCTTATTTGCATCAGAGATTTAATGTTCCATAAACTGACTTCAGTCCACAGCAAGCTGTACTCTACACTGGGATTATGATATGATTAGAAAAACTCAAAGTTGGATCTACCTATATACTCAGGTCTATAAATGAATCTACAGTTTCAATCACTGTGTGCTGTATGTAATATTCACCTTCTATTTATGTCTTCCAAATCTTATATGCTTAATTTGTGATGTATGTATCAGCAAAATATACTACTGTGACCAAATGGTCAATTTAGTCAAGTTATTTAGCAGACATGTCACATCTGTAACACATGTAGCATACCCAAATTCAAGTCATCTGGATACAGACTGTAGAACAACTCAGATGAAATGGATAGGTCTAATAAGAAATCTGAACAAGTCTAGGCCTACAACAAAGCCCAGTTAGATGCTGACTGCAACCAATTATTTCACTTGTCCAATTACTTTGATACTTGCCATATCCTATATGTAAGCCATGCAGCTATCCACATTGTCAAGAGTGCATCAATACCTAGTTGTTCTAATTTATTGATCAGTGTTTTGTGTATGGCACTGTCAGATCTCTATAAATTATATCACTGCAAAATTTTTCAGTCATAACTATTATTATATTGTCATAGTGCATCATATCGCAGGTGTTACTTAGATCTATTTTCAACATACACATGCTGATATATGGTTTCAAATCCCAACCTTTGTAATTCTGATACTGACTAATCCAAAATTACCTAAGACTTTTTAAATAATTCTTGAATATGCAGCGCAGATGCAAATGTGTAATTGATAAGTGAAATTGGTTAATACTAGTTCAGCACACACAGAGTCACAGTCTGTAAAACAATACTTATTATATCTGGATATTTCAGGATTAGAACCCTGAACACCATCGCATAAGCTACCTGCCTTCCTTTGAGCCACTGAGGCTGCTTGACAGACAAGGGATCATTCATCACACCATCATCTGCATAAATATGTACTTTGCTGTTCTCAGTTAACTAATGTATAATATGTAAGTTCAAACTGTACATTACTGCCCTGATGCTGTGTGGCAGTCTAACTGCCTGAAATGCTCATACAGCATATAGATGATTTAATGTTATGGCAGTTACTGGGGAACATTGCTGTTTTGTGGGGTGGGGGAACAAATGCCCATGTTCTACTAGGGCACACACTAGTCTATCATTTAACCTCACTTTCTAACATCTCCCTTGAATGAAGTACCAGTAATATGTTGCACTAGGACTGAATGAATATTCTATGCATGAGGCCTATCGAATACAAATGGTGACATGTTAGTGGAATGGGTGTCTGCAGTCCTATGTGGATGTAATTTCTGTCCAAATATCCCAGTATAGTTGCCTGCATAACACACCTGGTCCATGGCTACAATGACATAACATAATCAACTGTACTACTGTGTAGGTATGGACTTACCTTGCAAGTGCAGCAGTTGACCCAACTGTAGTTCAGAGCTGACTCTGTCTGGTGCGAGCAGTACACAGCCAATACATGGATAGGTGCATGATGCATGATTTGGAGGGCATCAATTTTAATATCTCTATGTGAGTAGGAGTAAGGTGTTAATCCCTAGGTCCCTAGGTTGTTAGTGAATGTGCTAAGTGCTGTCTCTTAATCAAAGCCATGATGTACTGAGCATGCCTGTGTCTGCCTACAGGGACATCACCACGGGGTTCCTCTTCTGAGTCTTCCTGTGACTGTGGCTATGGTGACCTAGGCACTGGTGAGGGGCTGTATAGTCCTTCCCTTTGCTGATCCTGCTGCAGCTGTTTCTGCAGGATCAGAATGTGTAGTATAGCACATACTGTGAATATCTGTGCACATGTGGCTGGAGTATAGTACAGGGCTCCACCAAATATATTGAGGCACTGGAACCATGACTTCAGAAGTCCAGTCGCATCCTCTATGATGTTCCTAGTTAGGGTGTGTGCCTCATTATGCTGTTCCTCCATGGGTTTGTTTGTATTTTTGATGGGTGTCATCATTCTTGTTTCCAGGGCATAGCCAGCATCCCCCAGTAAATGGCCCTGTGGGATGTTCCCTCTAGCAAACATCCGGTACAGCTGTGATAAGTGCCAGATATGGGAGTCAGGATAACTGCCAGGGTTGCCAGCACACATATTCACGATGATCCCCTGGGCATTGCATATACCTTACGGTTAACATAGATTCTATCCTGCTCACCAGGTAGTAACCAAAAAAATGTGGAAAAAGTGCCAAAAGTAGAACAAATAAACTGTAGAAGGAGGAACTGGAAGACAACCAGAGTACAATCCACTTTTTTAATGAAATACACAGCAGAACACAAACATAAGAACACATTAACTGAATCACCGCATTTTTGTCCCAGTAACATCCTCAGATGAGTGTGCCATCATCTAGTACACAGTTTATATACATAGAAAATCCCAATCAAGTAATTAAACAATTAGTTACCATGCCTACCCTGTAAAAGTGCCTGTACTTGAAAATATGTATATATACAAATGTACATGAGTGCAATCTATGGCACCATGTGTTTCAGGGTAGTGTGCTACATGGTAGAAGGGTTGAATATTGCTGGCCCTCACCTCAGGGTCAAGGGGAAAAGATATGTGCTCACTGGCATATGGGAACAAAGCATCCAGAAATTGGTGGAGTATCCTGGATGCAGATGCCTGTGACACCCCCATCATGTCACAGGTTGGTCTTTGAAAAGCACCTGTAGCTATTATTCTAAGGGCTGCACATACCTTGGTTTCCATTGGGATGGATGCTCCTCTGTTAACTCTGGCTCTAAGATGAGGGTGGCAGAACTCACTGAGCTCTTGTAATATGTCCCTGTCCACTTGTACTGCTGTACAATCTCCAGCTCATGTAGCTCCAGGAAGGTTAACCTGGGTCTGAGCACTATTCTCCTTCTTGGCCTAGGCCTATTGTCAGCAGCAGCAGCATTGAATTCAGCATCTAGCACAGAATTCAGCATCTAGCACATACATATGTAGAATAGCTGCAGCAGCCCCTAGCATTGTGTCAGTTAAAATTTCCAAGTCTCTACTCCAATGGTTCAGAGTATTGCTGTAAAATCAGAATGTAGGATGTATTCATACTTTATACAGTTCTGCTGTAGGTCCACCATGTGAGGTTCACTAATTATGATGCAGGTCACCAGCTTAGGAGGTAATTGACATGATTTAAAGGCCCTACTTTATTGCACAATGTGGCTCCATGTGCTGCATCGTGCAGCATAGCTTATACAAAAGTATATATTATTAATTGACTATATCTGGTTTTACTTGACAGATGCATTTGTCATCAATGTCAGTGGGTAGTCTGTCCATATGAAAACACTAAGCTATGTGGCATGTCGTGCAAGCACATGTGCTGAGCACTAAAAAATCCTAAAAGTAAAATGACACACCCTCCTGATGTCATCCACATCCAGTGAGAATATAAAAACCATGTAGGAGCATACACAAAGTAAATATGTGGACACAATTGCTCTTTTAACCAGTTCAACAAAGGAACCTCATTTGCATACATATTCATGTTGACAACATGGAAACTACAAGGTTCTTAGCCATGTAAGCTGTGTAACAGTACAAATGCATCATTGTACAGACTCAGTGCAAAGTACTGCAGTATATTTGTGAAACTACATTATAGATATTATTTAATTTTTTTTTTCTATTAAGCATTTTTGCACAATGCAGCACATAGTGCAAACATGGGAAAATTATTTTTAAAAATTATTAATTTTACATATCAGCTTCTTTTTACAAACATCCACAATATGTGTTTTGCACATGTATGTGATCTACTATTTTTAAAGGTTATGTCCATATTTGTGGACTTTTACAGCCCTTCTGTCCATGCAGACATCTGTATGTGGAAAATTTCCGAGTACACTACATACAAGGACACGGAGTCTACACAGATGCCTTTCGCCTTGCTGGATCACTCCACCTGCCTCATTTGCAAAAGATCCACCTGCTTAAGCAGAAATTTGCATTGTATGGAAGTTTCCCTGTTTGTGCATGGTTGCGTGCTGCTAAGCAATGCTTACTGAATCTAAAAATGTTTGCGCTCATGTACGCATCAAAAAAGTGTAAGCTTTACTGAATTCCCCTTACCTCTCTCATAGAACAGAAAAAACAAGTCAAGCAGATTTCTTAAAACAGAAAACAAAATGAAGCAGGTAACAGAAAGCAGCTCCATCAAACCAGACAATAATTAGTGAAAGGTGTGGAGAGTACAATGCTCACCAGGTAGTAACCAAAAAAATGTGGAAAAAGTGCCAAAAACAGAACAAATAAACTGTAGAAGGAGGCACTGGAAGACAACCAGAGTACAATCCACTTTTTTTAATGAAGTACACAGCAGAACACAAACATAAGAACACATTAACTGAATCACCGCATTTTTGTCACAGTAACATACTCAGATGAGTGTGCCATCATCTAGAACACAGTTTATATACATAGAAAATCCCAGTCAAGTAATTAAACAATTAGTTACCATGCCTACCCTGTAAAAGTGCCTGTACTTGAAAATATGTGTATATACAAATGTACGAGTGCAATCTATGGCACTATGTGTTTCAGGGTAGTGTGCTACATGGTAGAAGGGTTGAATATTGCTGGCCCTCACCGCAGGGTCAAGGGGAAAAGATATGTGCTCACTGGCATGTGGGAACAAAGCATCCAGAAATTGGTGGAGTATCCTTGATGCATATGTCTGTGACACCCCCATCATGTCACAGGTTGGTCATTGAAAAGCACCCGTAGCTATTATTCTAAGGGCTACACGTACCTTGGTTTCCATTGGGATGGATGCTCCTCTGTTAACTCTGGCTCTAAGTTGAGGGTGGCAGAACTCACTGAGCTCTTGTAATATGTCCCTGTCCACTTGTACCGCTGTACAATCTCCAGCTCATGTAGCTCCAGGAAGGTTAACCTGGGCCTGAGCACTATTCTCCTTCTTGGCCTAGGCCTATTGTCAGCAGCAGCAGCATTGAATTCAGCATCTAGCACAGAATTCAGCATCTAGCACATACATATGTAGAATAGCTGCAGCAGCCCCTAGCATTGTGTCAGTTAAAATTTCCAAGTCTCTACTCCAACGGTTCAGAGTATTGCGGTAAAATCAGAATGTAGGGTGTATTCATACTTTATACAGTTCTCCTGCAGGTCCACCATGTGAGATTCACTAATTATGATGCAGGTCACCAGCTTAGGAGGTAATTGACATGATTTAAAGGCCCTACTTTATTGCACAATGTGGCGCCATGTGCTGCATCGTGCAGCATAGCTTATACAAAAGTATATATTATTAATTGACTATATCTGGTTTTACTTGACAGATGCCTTTGTCATCAATGTCACTGGGTAGTCTGTCCATATGAAAACGCTAAGCTATGTGGCATGTCATGCAAGCACATGTGCTGAGCACTAAAAAATCCTAAAAGTAACACGACACACCCTCCTGATGTCATCCACATTCAGTGAGAATATAAAAACCATGTAGGAGCATACACGAAGTAGATATGTGGACACAGTTGCTCTTTTAACCAGTACAACAAAGGAACCTCATTTGCATACATATTCATGTTGACAGCATGGAAACTACAAGGTTCTTAGCCATGTAAGCTATGTAACAGCACAAATGCATCATTGCGCAGACCCAGTGCAAAGTACTGCAGTATATTTGTGAAACTACATTTTAGATATTATTTTTTTTTCTGTTAAGCATTTTTGCACAATGCGGCACATAGTGCAAACATGGGAAAATTATTTTAAAAAATCATTAATTTTACATATCAGCTTCTTTTTACAAACATCCACAATATATGTTTTGCACATGTATGTGATCTACTATTTTTAAAGGTTATGTCCATATTTGTGGACTTTTACATGCCCTTCTGTCCATGCAGACTCCTGTATGTGGAAAATTTCCGAGTACACTACATACAAGGACACGGAGTCTACACAGATGCCTTTCGCCTTGCTGGATCACTCCACCTGCCTCATTTGCATAAGACCCACCTGCTTAAGCAGAAATTTGCATTGTATGGAAGTTTCCCTGTTTGTGCATGGTTGCGTGCTGCTAAGCAATGCTTACTGAATCTAAAAATGTATGCGCTCATGTACACATCAAAAAAGTGTAGGCTTTATTGAATTCCCCTTACCTCTCTCATGGAACAAAAAAAACAAGTCAAGCAGATTTCTTAAAACAGAAAACAAAATGAAGTAGGTAACAGAAAGCAGCTCCATCAAACCCAGACAATAATTAGTGAAAGGTGTGGAGAGTACAATGGAGCTTACACTCCCTTCAAAAAACTCAGTTTTATGTTTTAATTTTTTCATTATTTTGTTTTCTGATTATGTTAGGTCAATGTTTTGCTGTTCAATCTATGTGAACTTCATCATTATAAAGTCCATTCATACATATATGTGAGAAACAGATAATGAGAGAGATAGCAGTTTTCTGATAGTGTATTCAGTGATAGTCCCATGCATTAAAAAGCACATTTCACATGTTGCTGTTGTTCACATTTGAATCACTTAATTATTTTCAGTGCCAGAGTTGCACTGTTGGATCTTACACTTCTGAAAGGAGTTAGATGCAGAGATTTTATAACCTGTTCATTTTTCTGTCAAATCCAACTCATCGTAATCATTATGTTTCAATTTCATTTAATAAAAACTAATTTGCAATATTATCATTATACCTTATTAATATCATAGATTTGCAGTATAATTAAGCTGATTTGTGATAGAGAGTGGAAATCTAGGAAAGGGTCACCAGGTAGACATTTGAAGCGATTGAATTGTTTGCACCTGGGACACATCTTATATTCCTGTAAAGGTTCTTAAAATCAGGCTGGGATTCCATAGATTGAAAAATTCTCTTTAGCAGTCTGAAGTAATGTACATTATCTGAGGCATCACTATTATTATAGAATTATGCATTAATTGCCTTTTTGGGGATATTGTGGATCCTGTACAGATTGTAATATAATTAATACTATTTCTTTATACTGTCATTCTTTTCTAAAGGATGACGTTTTTTTAAATATAGTTCTGTGGTCAGTAATTTTCATTCTAATGTCAGTGAATGTCGTTCATCCTATTTTCATTTCCTTTCTTATCCTTCTTTAAAATCAACAAAATCCAGTTAAAAATATTGTAAATTTCTAATGCACTATTTCAATAGAGTGCTTCTGTCTACCTATTATATATTTTTTTAATAAGGAATTGTTATAAAATTCTTATAAAATTACAAAGCTGCAGCAGGGGCAATGTGCGGAGTTATGCATGTAGTACAAAGCCTTGAGTAGAGTTTTGTCACCACAAAACATTTGAAAAAAATAGTCTAGAATATTGTTTTTTAATTTCTTGTCAGCGACTGTTTTTTCTGGTTGACTATCAGTGACTAATTCTATTTAAACGCTCATTTCATATTGGGAAAAGGTAAAGCCTGAAATGCTAATTATTTCAGTACTTTTAATATCATAAAAAAGTAATGCTTTAAATGTTTTAAGTAATGTTTTGTAAAAGATTATATTCTCATCTACTACTGTCCTTAAATCTTTCTGTGATGTAAGTTTTTGTTATTTGGCCATTTGTTTGTAATTGCAGTTAATGTCTTTTTTGCCAAGTCATAAAATACAGCACTTATAGGCAGCAAAGACAAGGTCATTGCTATTAAACCAGTTGTGTATTTTTATAAATCATCCTGGATAACTTTAGCATCTTTTATTGATGTGATTTTGTTGCTGAGTTTGCAGTCATCAGCATAATTGGTTACCTATGACCTATTTCTTATTTCTTATATCTGAACAAAATATGCCAAAAGAAGAGGCTCCAGTATAAAAGACTGAGAGGCAGCAGTGGTAACCCCTCTCGTGTTGGAGGTAGCTTCTCATCATGACTTGCTGTGTCTTTTTGCTCGAGCAGTGTTTTATTCAGTGAAGCATGTGGGTGCTAATGTTTAATGGTTTTTAATTCGCCAGTTGTTCCCTGATGACAAGTACTGTGAAAAGACTTAGCAAGGGCTAAAGCAGTGGTATGCATAGTCAGCCCTTCATGTGATGTTACTCAGAGTGCCACAAGGTTCAAAGAGCAAGATTCCGTCTTCACATTGCCTACTGTTTCTCTTGTGATACAAACTGGTCCCCGGCTCATTTTAGATGAATGCTGTTCTACATATGCCATGAAATTAAAATTTTTTGGCATCCACAAAAAATATTTTAAAGAAGTTTAATATCTGCAGGAAAACATAACTTTAACTCAAAAATGCAGGATCAAAGAAAAAAGAAAACAGAGTGTATAACTTTTAAAGGATTACTTAAAATAGTGCATATTATGTGTGAATGAGTGAAGGAAATGTGTGAGTCTGACAAAATTGTATATCTTCATACCAATGCTTCATTCAAGCTTATTATAACTTAAATAATAAAATATTGCATTTGGTCATGCATGCATTGCTTCCTAATTCTGACTAAGAAGGGAGGAGATAAGTCCAATTTTCAAGGGGTCAGAAACCACATAAAGAATGAGTACACAAATGCATGGATCTCACCATACCAAATAGAACAAATATGCTCTCCTCCAAAAAAAGGAAGCCAATCTGGTGGTCCCCCTGCCATAAACAAACTCTACAACAAAAGGAGGAAACTGATGCGGAATAAGGTGAAGTCCCAAGACTGGAAAAACTCCCTTATCAGTCTCAACAAAAAGTTGAGATCCCTCATCAAATCCTTTAAAGCTAGTTATGAAAATAGAATTGCAGCAGATAGTAAAGACAACCACAAGGCCTTTTATAGTTATGTAAAGAATATCTATGACAATACCCAGATTTGCTCTGAGCTACTGCACAATGGTACCTCCTATACCGAGCCAACAGATACTGCCAATATACTGGCCAACAGATCCAGTGCCAACTTTACCCCTCCCCCAAAGGACCAATCACAATACCAGTAGATTGCCATGCACCCAGTATTACTGCTGTGCAGGTTAAAATAGCACTGTCCAAGGCCAAGAATACAGATTCTATGGGACCTGACAATATCCCTGGCTGTGTTCTACATGAACTACAGAGTGAACTGGCACCTCACCTGTGTGCCCAGTTCAATTACAGCCTCATCTCAGGCTTTGTCCCTGTCAAATGGCACACTGCTACAGTCATCCCTCTCCACAAAGGAGGATTGACTACAGATCCTGAGAATTATCTCCCCATTAGCCTGACAAGTCTGATTTGCAAAGTTATGGAACACATCACATCATCATGGACCTAATAAGCAAGGATATAGGGAATCTACAAACTCTGGATCCCACACAGTTTGGTTTTATGAAGGGTAGCTCATGCATGCTCAACCTGGTTGACTTCTTTGAGTCAGTCACTAGAGCTGTGGATGAAGGCAAGGTAGTTCATACAGCCTACCTTGATCTGGCCAAGGCCTTTGATACCATTCCCCACTCAGGAATCAAAGAAAACCTCACTAAGCTAGGCATCAATCCCTATATAACTAGGTGGGTTGCAAACTGGCTCACAGATAGAATCCACAGTGTGAAAGTAACTGAATCCAAGTCAGACTGCCAACAAGTCAGGAATGGAGTCCTACAGGGTTCGGTCCAGGGTCTTCTCCTGTTTGGTATCTACTTCTCTGAAGTCCAGGCCAACACAAAGGGACTCTGGCTGACAAAGTTCACAGACAGTTGCAAGTTTAAAGCTATTATTAACTCCCCAAGTGATGTTGACATCCTGCAGAAAGGCATCACTGAGACCAACGACTGGTGTCAGAACCATGACCTTAGGCTTAATGCCAAAAAATATGTCATCATCCCCTTTAGGAAAAACCTGGTTCCCATGAATTACCACATCAATGGTAGTCCACTGAACACAGAAGGTGTTATAAGAGATCTGGAAACACAGGTTGACAGCAACCTCTCTTTTGACCACCGCATTGCCACTGTGGTCAGAAAGTCCTTCTATGTGGCACATCTCATTACTAAGGGTTTTGCATCCAGGAAGAAAGAGGTTATTGTCTCCCTCTACTCTTCCTTCATTAGGCCAATCATTGAGTACAATGCCCCATTTGGCATGTACCTCACCTGCAACAACTGGAGAGGCCACAAAAGTACCTCACAATGAGGATCCGAGGCCTTAAACACTTGTCCTATATGGACAGACTCAAAAAAACTCCCAACTATTCTCTGTCTCATATCGCCTACTTAGAGGTGATATCTGCTTGACTTACAAAGCCATGTCTGACCCAGCTCTGTTAGAAATGCTACATCTAAAGAAATCCCAATCCCTCCACACCACATGCTCCAGAGACCTCAGCCTCATTACCACAATCAACATAACATGGTAGAGGGACAGGCTCATAACCCAGAGACTGCCCATGCTATGGAATAGACTTCCAATGCATGTCAAACAGAGCACCTCACTGGCCATCTTCAAGAGAAATCTTGATGAGTGTATGGGAAATAGAAAATTCACCCCGGGGATCACTCCAGTAGCTTTACTCGACAGACGCACTGGGAACTAAGGTTGGGCGGCACAATGCCAGGGTAATCCTATGGGCTAGGCTTGTAAAGGCTCCAGGGCCATTAGCCTAGTACACACCTATGAACCTATGAGAAGGAAGGAGGGAGGAGTTAAATTTTAGCAGGAAAAACCACTGTATGCTTTTCCTTCTTTCTTTCTTATGTACCATGTAGTACTCTGAGACACAATTATCTAAAATATGGCATGTCGCATATTACTGGGTTAACAAAACACAAAAAGAGGAATAAAGTGCCAAATGTAAACTCCAATACAATCAAAAAAGCACTCAGATAGCCGTAACCCCAATCTTATTTTATTCAATAGCACCAAAAACATATTATATTATTGGGTTAGAAAATGTAATGTATTGAACACTTCTTGGATATCTATTCTTAGTTTGGTTTATAGCCATTATATTCAGTAGGTGGAATTGAGTCAGAAGAAAGACTGGACTAAATTCATACTGAGATCAATATTAGATAATTTAGAACCATCAACATGCATTATTGTAAACTATGTAAAAGACTAACAGTTTGTGTGTGTGTGTGTGTGTGTGTGTGTGTGTGTGTGTGTGTGTGTGTGTGTGTGTGTGTGTGTGTGTGTGTGTGTTGGAGGAAGAGATGTCAGATTCCAGTAACTTGACATTTTCTCTGCTCATTAATGTGCCACTAAGGTGCAGTGACCATTTTACACATTTAGTTTGTTTTTTGCAAGGAGAAATGTTAGAGTATGCATGTGTATGTTTAATTACTGAGATATACATTTTTATACAGTGCAAAATTACTGAAGCCTGCAATCCACTTGAGGTAGCAAAAAGAGTTAACATGCTAATAATGTCAGCTTATGTTTGTATCTGTACTGTTGCAGTGCTGTTTTATGTGAACAGGGTTCATTATTTTAATATGCAGCTATAAGAGCAATATAGAAATGTAATCCTATTTAACAAATATGAAAAAAATTAAACAATAAGGTATTCTGAGTGTCCTTTTCACCTTAATCAACAACTGGCTTGTAATTAACTTGAATGACCAGTAAAGATGAGTGCCATATTGCCCCTGATTGGGTATTAAAACCTCATAGAAATACATTACTGATGTTATTATAATTAGCTTTGTGACTTTGACCTCAGTTCTGTAATACATACTTTATTAGCTGCAATACGTTATAAAGCGCAATATAAATATTCCCATAAGAGGTGTTAGCCAAGGTAATAGTCATGATGGCTTACAAAAACGGCAGTTGTACTTTAACTTATGTTTATTAAATGTTGAACTCTGTTTTTTTATATGTTATATGGCCAAAAGAAAGATGTAGTCTGTCTTTATCAGCAAAGCATATGGCTAGTTAATCATCTATGGCATTTTGTTATCTATATGCATAGAGTCATGAACTCTGGTGTTTTTTTTTCTTTTTTTTTAATAGTGCCTGCACTGAAGCTGAATTCATGAATTTGTTAAAAGAAGAAAAAGTTGTGTGTGTGCGTGCGTGTGTGTGTGTGTGTGTGTGTGTGTGTGTGTGTGTATGTGTGCAAGCACATGTGCACGCAAGTGAGACTGTATACATGTCATACATCTCCACCTCTTAGAGCAAGAAATCTGGACAAAGCCATAAATAAAAGTGTGAGAAAGGCCCAAAAATAGGGACAGTTTTTAAATATCGGTCTTACAAACTTAGAAAGTTGATAGAATAACAGGTTTTGCATTAACTTGGATTTTCTGAAGGGTATAAAGTCTGAAACTCAAATGCCTGTCATTATTTTATAACTTCACTCTTTAATGATGCGCCACTAATTTGCCAGGAAAACAAAATTTTTGAAAATCAGACCAAAAATATAAGGCAAAAATCTTGGCATTCTGCCAAAATTTGTACTGCTGAGAGTTATGATACATGTGTATACATGTAAGTGTGTTTGTCTCTCTTAGTATGTGTGCAAGTAGATACACTAGACCATCTTGACGTACTGAAATGTCGAAATTCAGTACGTCGAGACCGGATAGTAGAAAGTGCAGTTACCCAAAATTACACTATGCCGAATCTGCAAATGTCGAATCTGCCACTATCTTGGTGTCATGTTCCTGACGTGTGGTGCGGTTTGTGGATTTATCTGAGGTTTCAGGTAAGTGTTGTGTGTTTGAGGATATTGGGTGGGGATTTTAGTGTGTGTGAGTGTGTGCGGTGGTGTTTTTTATGTGTTTGTGTATTTAGTTCGACATCGGAGTTAGAATATATGTGTGTGTGTGGGGGGGTGCACAGCCCCCCACATTGGGGGTGCAGAAGGGGCTTGCCCCCCCCTGCTTATAGGTAGGTTAGTTGTGTTTGTGTGTTGTTATGTTTGTTTAGTTAGGTAGGTGTGTGTGTGTGTGTGTGTGTGTGTGTGTGTGTGTGTGTGTGTGTGTGTGTGTGTGTGTGTGTGTGTGTGTGTGTGTGTGTGTGTGTGTGTGTGTGTGTGTGTGTGTGTGTGTGTGTGTGTGTGTGTGTGCTTGTGTGCTTATCTGATCCAGCTGAGATAATGCGATTGCTGGAACCATGAAACAAACATTACCAGATTACATGAAGATGTCCATGTAAACTTCAAATATTGATAGCCTGGTATTCACAATCAGCATAGTCTGTTTATGTGATACTAAGATAGATGACTGTATTGGGAGAATTTACCAAATCTGAATGTTCAAAAAATGATTTGTTGAGACTAGTGTGTCAATTAATAATTGTGTCAAATCTGATTAAGGGCTGTTTCAGTGAAAGCAGACCTTCATTTTGAGACCATAGAAAGTTATTTTTATGAGGAAACCTATGAGTGTGCTTGTTGTGATTTGTCAGTAGGCTATTTTGCTTATTTAGTGTTTTTCCTATGGTTGTATAAAGTTATTGTATTTGCATGATGCTGCTCATTCCACAGCAGTGGTTAACGTAGCCCTATATAGATACAGGTACTTAGAAATCTCAGTTTCATCCATAAAAGAGTTCATGAGTACATAACTGCTCAGTGAATCTCAGGTTTTCTCAAAAAAGCTGCATTGCTAAGAAAAATTAGACTAAGGTTGTATCTCTTTTACAACTAGCACCCTAGCAAATATGTACTCTCTCACAGTGGTTACACAAAGAGGAGCAAAAACATTCCTTGTTACTGTGATGATATGAGGTATTCCCATCTGTGCCAGGGAGAGTAGAGCAGTGCAAGTGTAACATATCCCCACATAGTTAGTTGGAGCTTTGTAAAGAATTTTTATATCATTTGAGTATCACACTGATTTGCACAGATGCTTGTGTTAAAAATGTATCAATAATGTTATTATAACAGATTAATTGATTCTGGAAGGGAAATGAAGTTTTTAAAATTGTTCTATAGCTTTCTGATACTGAAACAGATCTTACCAAAATTCTGAGTGTGTATTGTACCAAGGTCAGGTGATCAAGTGTGATGTCATTCTATAATCAGTACTGAGAGGATGGAACTGTCACAGCAGTTTGTTTTGTTTTCTTTTCTTTGGAACCTGATATAAAATATCAATGTCAGTTATCACAGTTCACTTGAGTTGAGTTTATATCAGTTTAGTTTTGTAGCTCATTACCTTGTCTTGTGGAAGTAAACATTTCAGCATTGTATCTTGCTTTGCTGTATTAATTAAGTTAGTTAGGGAACAGTTATTCTTTAGACAGTCAGGAAATAAAGTGAGAGTAGTTAAGTATTCCTTTTCTGCATCTGTGTGAATCTGTCCAACTGTGTTATTTTTGTTTCTCCTGCAATTGAAACTCTTGTGTTTATTGAACTTAGATATTTAGTATTCTCATGTTTTCTATTTTATTTTTTATTATTAAATATTTTATACCTGTCAGTGTGGCTGGTCTTTTATAGAATACTTTTAACATCTTGAGAGTTCTTGTGCTTATTTTAGTGACAATGTGGCCACTCCAAAAAGCCTTGCTGCTTTGGTTATACTCTATCATTTATATTAGTATTGCTTTTATGCAGTATATTTGGATACCCTTGTTATGAGCAGGAGAGTGGTTGACTTGTGGCAGCATGGTTACCTTATAATTTGGGCAGAAGGGGTGCAGTTAGAAAATCTGTACCAGTCTTTCCCAGTAGTGTGTGTGTGTGTGTGTGTGTCTGTGTGTGTGTGTGTGTGTGTGTGTGTGTGTGTGTGTGTGTGTGTGTGTATGTGTGTGTGTGTGTGTGTGTGTGTGTGTGTGTGTGTGTGTGTGTGTGTGTGTGTGTGTGTGTGTCAAATACCCAGGTGTGGGTGTGTCAGCTACTTGGAACTGGGACACAGTGCTCTAAAGTGAGTCTTGTTTGGACCTGGAGGACAGCTAGTCCATTTCAATGTCTAGTATGTGTTCCCTGTGTGTTCTTCTGAGAAATTGTGCTTAATGCAGAGAGCTGCATCTGAAAATATGGTGGAAATTCATTTGTTTTTCTTAGTGACTATCTCTCACCAGTGTCAGTGGTGAAGATTGAGGCTCCTTGATTACTGGCCTGGGGTAGAGAGGCCATCACAGTTATCACCCCTCAATATATCAAAATATCTATATATAAATATGCACACACACACACACACACACACACGCAGACACACGCGTGTGTGTGTGTATATCTATATATCTATATATATATATCTATAGAGAGAGAGAGAGAGAGAGAGAGAGAGAAATACCTGAAAAGATGACTTTCATATTATCTCTTTAACCAGTTTGGTAGAAATGGACATCCTGTGACAATGTAGAAATGTTCTCAATTTTTCTGACAACCATCTAATTCTCAAACAATCAGATATACTATGTGAGAAATGTACTTATACAGTATCCCTAGAGAAAGGCCTTTCACATACAACCATTACAAATACAAAACAGGTTGTTAGAAACACATAACACTGTGCTGCACCTGCCACACACACTATAGGACAAACACACGTGCCCACATATACTGAGGCTCTTAAAAGTAACTGCCCCAAATCAAAACCTCAAAGGCCTCTCAGATGCAGTAATTACAATAAGTATCATCAACAGCCTCAATAGTACAACACCAAAGCAAAACCCACAATGACACATTCAGGCTCAACTTGTTGTGTCTCTGTGTCTAAGCCCACAAACTAGATCACCAGACAATCGAACATTTTTGACATAGGAGTCTTCATAGTGAGATACACTGATGTGCCACTCACCTAGATGAGCAAGGGGAGAGTTACAGTCCATTGCTTATCAGGGACTAGTATGATTTAGTCACAGTCCATATGCAAATGATATGATGTCTACTTCCCAGGACTATATGAACACAGACATGATGGAGCTCTCAGATTATGTGTCCCAGACTTGTATGAGCCTATCATTGAACAACATTATTCTACCTTCTCCAAGGATGATACCACAATATGACAAAAATTAATTGATTTTAATAACTGGCTTAGTTTTTGGTGTCATTTGAAAGACATGTAGTGTCTTTCTGTTTGATAGGATATAGGTTCATAGGTTCATAGGTTCATAGGTTCATACTAGGCTATCTGCCCTAGGGCATTTATAAGCCTAGCCAGAATGTGTTTGGCTTTCGCCACCCATTTTAAATTAATTTTGCTATGCCCTTTTTTGAGGTTAGTATACTGTGCCTCTGTCTAACAGTGACACAGAAGTGATACCCGGAGTAAACCTACGATCTCCCATCCACTCATCAAGATTCTTCTTGAAGAGAGTCAATGAGGGACTCTGCCTAACCTGGACTGGGATTTTATTCCAGAGTGAAGGGAGCCTCTGTGTTATGAATCTGTCCCTCCAGCATGTCCTATTTATTTCAGTGCTGAGGTTCAAGTCTCTCGAGAGTGTAGCTCGATGGGATTTGGATTTTCTGAGGTGCAGCATGTCCATTAATTCCGGGTTGGACATGGCTTTATACATCAGGCACAGATCAGCCCTGAACAGGTGGTATGCCACTGAGTAGAGCTGGAGTTTCTTTAACCGTGCAGCATATGGCATCTGTTTGAGCCCTTTGATCCTCTTGATGAGGTACATTTGGGGACTTTCCAGTTGCTGCAGGTGTCTGGTAAGGTACATCCCAAAAGGGGCATTGTACTCAATTATGGGCCTGATGAGGGATGAGTAAAGAGGCTCGATGACCTCCTCTGATCTAGATGCGAATCCCTTCATGATTAGGTGGGCTATATAAAATGTTTTTCTAACCACTTTGGCCACGTGGTTGTCAAATGAGAGATTGCTATCAACTTGGGTCCCCAGGTCCCTAATTACTTCTTCTGTACTTAATGGATTACCACCTATGTGGTAATTTGTGTTCACTTTGTTTTTGCCAAAGGCGATGACTATACACTTGCATTTAGCTTGAGGCCATGGCTCTGGCACCAGTTGTCTGTTTCTATGAGGCCCTTTTGGAGGATATTTGTGTCGGCTGGAGAGTTGATTATGGCGCCCAGCTTGCAGTCATCTGCAAACTTGGTCAGCCACAGTCCTTCCGTGTTGGCCTGTACCTCCAAGAAATATATACCGAACAAGAGAGGTCCCAGGACTGAGCCCTGTGGGATGCCACTTGTAACTGGTTTGGAGTCTGACATGGCTCCAGCAATTCTAACCATGTGGGTTCTGTCCTTGAGCCAGTTTGCAACCCATCTAGTGACATAGGGGTTTATATTTAAGCTGGTGAGCTTATCTATAATGCCCGAGTGGGGTATTGTATCGAAGGCTTTTGCGAGGTCCAGGTAGGCTGTGTGGACCACCTTCCCCTCATCAATGGTCTTGGTGACTGTTTCAAAGAAATCAACCAGGTTTAAGAGGCAGGATCTGCCCTTAACAAAGCCGAACTGGGTAGGATCCAGTGTCTGTAGGTCCCCAATATCTTTATTTATGAGGTCCATGATGATAATTTCCATAGCTTTGCAGACCAAGCTAGTCAGGCTTATGGGGCGATAGCTTCCAGGATCTGTTGAGGCACCACCATTGTGGAGAGGGACAACAGTTGCTGTATGCCACTCTTTGGGTACATATCCTGTAGTAAGGCTGAGATTGAACAGTAGTTTTATGTTTGGGTTTAGCTCTTCTTGGAGTTCATGTAGGACGCAGCCCGGGACACCGTCTGGTCCCATTGATGCTGTGTTTTTTGCTTTGGAGAGGGCGGCTCTTACCTGAGCATCTGAGATGTCAGGGGGGCAGCACTCTGCTGGGATAGATATTTGCCCTTTTGGTGGGGAGGGGGGGAGAAGTTTGCGCTGAACCTGTCAGCTAAGATGTTGGCAATGTCTGTGGGTTCGGTGTATTTTTTGTCATTTTGGACTAATTCTGATCATATCTGGGAATTACCACCCAGTTTCCTAACATAACTAAAGAAAGCCTTGTGATTATCCTTAGTGTCCTGTGCAATTTTTCTCTCGAAGCTGGTCTTAGACAATTTTATGAGTGCCCGTAGTTTTTTGCTAATACTGATCAGAGATGCCTTCCCATTTTGGAATTTTGCTCTATTATTTAGTAGCTTCCTCCTTCTATTCATAGTTTCATAGTTTAGCACTAGGCTATCTGCCCTGGGGCATTTGTAAGCCTAGCCATAGTGATGTGGCTTTTGCCACCCCATGAAATGGTACAAAAATGTACAGAATAGATTTAGAATACTGTGCCTCTGTCTAGTAGTGACACAGTGAAGGTCCCCATATATAATAGAATTAGTTTACTGTGCCCCTGTCTAGTAGTGACTCAGAGGTGACTCCTGGGGTAAACTTACGATCTCCCATCCACTCATCAAGATTTCTCTTGAAGAGAGTCAGTGAGGGGCTCTGCCTAACATGAACTGGGATTCTGTTCCAGAGCATGGGAAGCCTCTGAGTTATGAATCTATCCCTCCAGCATGTCCTATTCATACTTGTGCCGAGGTTTAAGTCTTTAACTCTCGTGGTTCTGATGGATTTGGACTTTTTGACGTGGAGCATGTCCATCAGTTCCTGATTGGACATGGCCTTGTACATCAGGCACAGATCACCTCTGAGCAGGCGGTATGCTACTGAATAGAGCTGGAGTTTCTTTAGTCTGGCAGAAGACCCTTGATCCTCTTGGTGAGGTACTTTTGTGGTCTCTCCAGCTGCTGCAAGTGCCGCGTGAGGTACATACCAAATGGGGCATTGTACTCAATCATAGGTCTGATGAGGGAGGAGTATAGGGGTACAATGACATCCTTGGATCTGGATGTGAATCCCTTCATGATAAGGTGTGCAAGGTAGAAAGTCTTTCTAACCACTTTGGCAACATGGGTGTCAAATGAGGGGTCGCTGTCAACTTGGGTCCCTAGGTCTCTGATTACTTTTTCCGTACTCATTGGGTTACTGTCTATGTGAAAATTTGTGGGTACTTTGTTTTTCCCAAAGGGGATGACTATACATTTTTTGGCATTTAGTTTAAGGCCATGACTCCGGCACCAGTTGTCCATTTCTGTGAGGCCTTTTTGTAGGATGTATGTGTCAGCTGGTGTATCGACTATGGCGTCTAGTTTGCAGTCATCTGCGAACTTTGTCAGCCACAACCCTCCCATGTTTGCTTTAACATCTGAGTAATAAATGCCGAACAAGAGGGGTCCCAAGACAGATCCCTGTGGGACACCACTTGTGACTGGCTTTGAGTCTGACATGGCTCCAGCGATTTTGACTTTATGGGTTCTGTCCTTTAGCCAGTTTGCAACCCATCTAGTGACATAAGGGTTTACATTTAAGCTGTTGAGCTTATCTATGATGCCTGAGTGGGGTATTGTGTCGAAGGCCTTAGCCAAGTCCAGGTAGGCTTTATGGACTGCTTTGCCCTCATCAATGGCTCTAGTGACTGTTTCAAAAAAGTCAACCAGGTTCAAAAGGCAGGATCTTCCCTTTACAAAGCCAAATTGGGTGGGATCAAGTGTCTGTAGGTCCCCAATGTCTCTGTTTATGAGTTCCATAATGATTCTTTCCATAGCTTTGCAGACCAGGCTGGTTAAGCTTATGGGGCGGTAATTCCCAGGGTCTGTAGAGGTACCCCCTTTGTGGAGTGGGAACACTGCTGCTGTACGCCAGTGTTCAGGTATATATCCTGTAGTAAGGCTAAGGTTAAATAGCATTTTTATGTGCGGGTTTAGCTCCTCTTGGAGTTCACGTAGCACGCAACCCGGGATACCATCAGGTCCCATTGATGCTGTGTTTTTAGCTTTGCTGAGGGCGGCTCTCACCTGGACATCTGACATGACAGGGAGATTACATTCAGCTGGGATAAGTATTTCTTCTTTTGGGGGTGAGGGAGGGGAGAAATTTGCACTGAACCTGTCAGCCAGAATGTTGGCAATATCTATGGGTTCAGTGTCATTTTTGTCATTGTGAACTAACTCTGAGCATATCTGAGGGTTTCCGCCCAGGTTTCTAACATAGCTGAAGAAGGCTTTGTGGTTATTCTTAGTGTCCTTAGCGATTTTTCTCTCAAAGTTGGCCTTGGATGTTTTTATGAGAGAATGTAGTTTTCTGCTAGTGTTGATCAGAGATGTCTTCCCTTTATGGGATTTTGCTCTGTCGTGCAGTAGCTTCCTTCTTTTATTATGCAATTTGTTAATGGCTGAGGTCCACCAGACAGGACGCTTGCCTTTGGTGGAGAGGGTCTTGGATTTATTTGGGATTGCATGATCCATGCATTCTTGGAGATGTACATAGAAAGCATTTGTGAAGGATTCAGCATTGTGGGATGTGGTTTCCACTGGCCCAGTGGGCTTAAAGGATACCATCTCATCTTAAGAAGAGTGAAGTCTGCTTTTGAGAAGTTTTTCACTGTGGTCTTTTGTATAGTTTGTTTATGGCTGGGGTCCACCAGACAGGACGTCTGCCTTTGGAGGATTGGTTTTATTTGGGATCGCATGATCCATGCATTCCTGAAGGTGTTCATAGAATGCGTTTATAAAGGATTCTGCGATCTGGGCCGTATTTTCCACAGGCCCAGGGGCTTTGAAGGATTCCACCTCAGTTTTGAGGAGTGTGAAATTTGCTTTAGAGAAGTTTTTCACTGTGGTTTTCTGGGCAGGGGGTGGGGTTGGGATGTGAATATCCAGTGAGATTAGTTTATGGTCTGATCTTACCAGTGAGGGATACACTTCTGGTCTGGAGCATAGAGTCCCCATATTGCTGATGATCAGGTCCAGTATGTTTTCCCCTCTTGTGGGAGTGGTAACAAGTTGTTCCATAGCATTTGAGTTTATAAATTCTAGGAACATTTGTGCTAGGGTGTTGGAGCTAGAGTAATGGTCCCAGTCTATGTTTGGGTAGTTGAAGTCTCTCAATATAATGGTGTTTGGAGAGACCTTCATATTTTCCAGTGTTCTCAGGAAGGCCGAGTGGGGTTCCTGGGTTAGGGAGGATGGTCTGTAGCAGGCTATAAACTGGAAGGCAGTTTTACCCACTGTTAGTCGCACTCTGATGCTTCGTGCTGTGCCACCAACCTGGAGGTGTGGGTATCTTTGACGAATATTGATACTCCCCCTCCTTTTGTGGGTCGGTCCAAGTTTTGGATCTGAAAAGCATGGTATGAGGTATAACCTGGTAGTGCTGGGGTGCTCTCGGGAGCCTTGAACCAGGTTTCTGTTACTGCACAGATATCGATGTTCTCCATGCTAAGGAGAGTTTCGAGTGCGTGCATCTTGAGGTTTAGACTTCTGGCATTGAGTAGCATTACTCTTAGTTTCTTATCCCTTGTGATACCTATGGAGGTGGGTTTGTCTTTTGAGCCTTGCCTAAAAAAGGCACTATGGGGGTAGCAAGAGAATTTGCCAATATCTGAAAGCCCAGGGGTGACAGGTGCAGGCCGTCCCTAGCGAAGCATTGTGCTTGTCGAGCATGTCATCCCAGGCTGACAGGCATTGGATCCCCTTTGAATGACACCAATACTTAAGACAATTGTTGAAACTGATCATCTTGTCTTCATATTGTGGCATCATTCTTGGTGAGGGTAAGATGCTACTCAAGGTCAGGGTCATACCGGCCTGGACCACATGCTCAGAGAGCTCCTCTGTCTCTTTTCATGTAGTCCAGGGAGGTACTTCTCAGGTCATTCACACCAGCATGGACAATGACTGAGTCATATTTGTACTTGCCTTGGAGTGACCTGAGTGGTTGTGTTATGTGGCAGATCCTAGCGCCCGACAGGCAGCTCATTGTGACCTTCTCCTTGTTCAGCCTGGTGAGCGGGACGTCAGTGTGCCTGACGATAGAGTCACCTATTACAAGTGTATCAGGTGTGTTGTTTAGCCTTAAGGGCTGTGACTGTTCGGCACACTGGCTTTGTGAGCTATGTGTTGCACGTGTTTTGTTTTGGGGTAGTGGTTGCTTGGGTGTCTGCTTTGGAGGTCTCTGCTGCTTAGGCAGATTTTTATTTAGAGCTTCCGAGTATGTTATTGTGTGTTTATGTGTTTGGTTTGCTGTCATGGTAGGTCTATGTGAGACTGGAATTGTAGTGAGTGTGGTTTCCTTCTCCTCCTGACTGGTTACGCCAGTACTGAGTTGAGAGAGCTTACCCTCCAGTTTGGCTATATGGACGCATCTCTCACATGTGTTGGAATTTGTTGGGAGGAGGAGAGGGTTGTCTGTGTACATGAGGCAGTTGTAACATTGCCTCAAGATTCCCAGATTCACCAGCTGGACCGGAGAGAAGATTGACAACTGACCTTTGGACTTGCTAGAATAGTATTGGGAATTCCTTTATAATTGAAAAAAAGGGCCAGTGGGGAACAAGGTACTCAAGGGGAGTTTGTGAGGGTGTAGTGCTTTTAATTTTTTAGTGCTGACTTATATAATTGCTTTAGTGAGCAAGTGCCAGGTAACTTAAATGCAATGTGTTACAGGTAACTAAAATGCAAAAATGACAAACAGTAACTTTCTTTTAAGTGAAACAAGGAAATGAGTACAGTAAGCAATGCAGATATCGCTAGGGATCCACAGAAGCGCTGAAAAGCCGCGTTTTAGGTGGTATTAGCATTTCAGGGAAATAACAAGCAAACAAACAACAAGCATACAAACAGAGCTAGATTCAGCAGGCCTGGATCTAGTCTATGCTGCAGCAAACAAGGTGTACCAATTTCAGTAAGAAACAGTTGAAATATGCAGAGACATAACAAGTTGATATGGTCAATAAACCATGATGCTTTGCCAGGGATGGTCTGCAACTGTCCCTTCTAGGTATCTGAATATTAGCAAGAATGTTCCCCACACAATAGCATCATTTTTAGGCATTGACAACCTTTTAAACTACCCAACATAGATAAACCCATCCAGAATAATCTAAAGGTGATATTGCCCAATTCCAGGAGTTTAAAAAAAACTCCACTACCTGCAAGTTCTCTTCACCAAGAAGAATGCAGACATCTGTGTAGTTAATGAGACATAGTTTCAGGCCACAGGGAGTACTTTGGCAGTGCAGGGCTATAATGCTTTCAAGACATTTAAACCTGCTACTGCACAGAAAGGGACAAAAGGTGGAGGTGTCTCAATTTACATTACAAATAATCACACCTCCATGTGCAACTCACCATAAGCACAACCTTATACCACATCCTTGCGAACTATATGTCCACCTTTATGATCCAGAAAATACATGCAACCTACTTAAATGAACTTGAGTAACTCTCCATTCAACCTTAGACCATACTCATGGGCACTGTAAGCTGGGAAACATGCACAACCTCAAACTTGTAGGCACAAATATTGCTGGACTTTGTCAACACAAATTCCTTGAACCAGCTGATCAGTACACTCATTAGAGGCACCAACATCCTTGACCCATTTATCACCGACACAGGGGAACATTGCGCCAACCCAAGTGTAATGTCCTCAATCATCTGGTCAAACCATAAATTTGCCTTTTTCAAGATAAAAATAAAACCAGAGACAGCAGGTAGCCCTGGAACACTTAGAAATTATTCCAAGGCAAATTTCCTACTTTCAGGTGATACCCTGGCAGAATTTTAAGACCTAGTTAAGGGACTTGATCCCTCACTTTTCATAAAATAAAGATTTCTGAAATAATTACAAAAAGTAAATGTAGACAGAACAGTTAGGTTTGACAAGATTTGCTCTTGAATCCTTAGAAGACTATGTGAAGAACTACCATCAGCATCATTAATTTAACAGACCACAGGAGGAGAATAGGTCTTCTGAAGAAACGAACGTGGTGGCCATTATTCAGCTTTATAAAACTGAATATAAGACCGAGGCTGAGCAAAGGGAAAGACATGCATGACTTGGGGGTATTCAGAAAGACTGCCTGCTTAGTTAATTTATATCTGACTCAGTTTATTTCCAAGGAATTTTCTTCAAGGCCCAAAGAAGTCATCTAACCTCTGCCTTTTCCCTTAAATAACCCCATCAATAAATACAGAGTTCCCTTTGGTATGTATAAATTAAAGCATATTACTGAACTGAAAAAGCCCCAGTGACATGTGAATGAGAAAGTTAAAAGCCATAAATTGTTCAACTATCCAGACAGAGTAGCAGAACTTTACATATACTCAACAGCTTACAGGCTACTCAGAGGTAAACTGTGTCAGGCGATTTAAGCCTTAAAAGACCCAATCTAATTTAAACTCCAATTTTTTGCAAAAGTAGTGTATCTACAAGGATCTACTTTGGAAGCTTGAAGTTTCAAAACTTCAAACATCATATGGTCGAGACTATAAGATCGAAGTTTTGAAACTGTGAACGGTTTAAATGGAGATTGCTGTACAACACGGAATGGGAAATGTACCATTCTCTTCACTGTAGTGTGATCTCAGAGTTGGTCTATTTAATTTGCAGGGAGTGGGGGTGCAGAAGGGCTTGTCCCTTTGCATAAACGTAAAAAAAAATGTTTTATTTTTTTTTATTGAAGTTTCGAACTTTCAAAACTTTGATGCTATGGTCTCAACCCTATAAAGTTCGAAGTTTTGAAAATTCAAGCTTTCAAAGTAAATCCATCTACAAACAGTCATACTAGTGATCTAAATCTACAAAAAGAAATAAACAAGATTCACTGGAGACATGTTTCTAACTCAACATATTCACAGCCTATGGAATAAATTTCCATTACAAAATACAGATACAAAAAGTCATTGAACTCTTGGGCACAGGACACAAGTCCAAGTTTCATATCAGCCTCTGGCATACACTTTTGATCTGTCACATAAAACAAAAATTCTCCCTTTTAGTTTTAAACATGCCATAATTCTTCCCCTAGTTAAATGTCCTTTTCCATTCTCTGCAAATGACTTTCATCCTATTACAACCCCCTATGTGATCAAATCATTGAGTACTAGAATATGGCATTTCCATGGATATGCAACACAAATTCCACCCTAACTTTAGCAATCATTCACTGGCAGACCACATATTTACCAAAACAGAGAAATATTAAGTTATAGGAGCTAGCTTTTTCACATTAAGAAGGCTTTTAAAACTGTTTACCATGTTATTTTGCTGCATAAAGTGTCTACAATGGGCTTTTCCACGGACATACTACAATGGTTTGTGAACTGTCTTGTAAGCAACACTTTATGAGTGACTGACTATAAATTTGATGTTGCTCATGATTCCCAGTTTATTGTGGGGTGGTTAAAGGCACCCATGAATGTGGTATTCATTGTGTGAGTTCATTTAGGGTGGATACCTCACACCTTTTGTAATACTTCAGCAAGGAAAAGTGGCTATATTAGTAAAAATCTGGTAGAACTGCATGATGCAGTGGATTAAATTTATTTGGAAAGTCTGACTTGAAACAAAGCCATCTTTCAACAGAGGCCCAGGGAGAAACACTCCAGACACATCTTTACAATGTAGGAGGAAACCCACACAAATTCAGGGGGGACATGCAGACTCCTCACAGAAGGTACCCCAGCCAAGAATTGAACTAGTGAACCTCTTGCTGTGAGGCGACAAGGCTAAAGCTGCACCACTGCGCCATCCAATACATGATATACTGTTTGGATGAAAGTTGAAAAGTACACATTTAATTCCAGGGGCAACTCATGGTACCGGACTACTGGGCCCCCCAATATTCTCATTAAAATAAAAGTTTAATTAGTGATTTTTACACACTAGTAGTAGTAGTTTGTACTGCAAGCTAGTGTTTAAAGCTGAAGATGTGATTTTGTGTGGAACTCGGAGTACAGGGCATGCGTGCTCGAGTTCCACTTAAAGAAATATCTTTTTGATGCAGGACTATTTTTAAAACAGTCCGGATTGGGAAGACTGCAGGCATCAATGAAGATGCCCAGAAGTCATTGTGGTTTTAACCACAGGAAATTAGAAGCCGACAGGACTGTTAAGTCAGTAGCCTATCATGTAATCTAAGTACATGACATGGCTTTTGGTTAGTCCTGTTACTTCTGTGTTCTCTTCATATGCTTTAACACATAGTTAAGTTGAGAAAGAGTGAGCGAGATATACTAACTGATGGGCGGGTGAGCAAAAAATAAGCAAAAGTGGAAATCATTAACATTTGTAATCACTGACTGGATTAGCTTTTAAGATAAGAGAAGACAAGGATTCCTTGGCAAGGAAGGTTATTTTTAAATTAAATCCCCGTCTAAAACAATCAGTTTTTATGTGCTGAGGTTTTTCTTTTTTCTTTTTTCTTTTTTTTTTTTTTTTTTTTTTTTTTTTGCAGGGCCTACCAGATACTTTCTGCATTTTTGCAAGGTCAACCAGATGCTTTCTGTATTTTTTTTTTCAGGCAGGGTCGACTAGATAATTTCTGTATTTAATTATTTCCAGGCAGGGTTGACCAGATACTTTTTAAATTGTGCAGATGAGTATAAATTTTCTTTCTGACATCCTGGGCCTGAAGTCTGGCAGGGTCAGTTAGATAGTAGAAGGCCGAATCTGCAGTGAGCTGGCTGTTTTTGGGCTGTTTGTGGTATTTTTCTAACAGTATCCTGGCATGATCAACCAGATACTAGTAGGTGGGCTATGTGTTTTTGGAGCTGTTGATGACCTTATGTTTTTTAGTTTTTTTTTAATATAACATTCTGGCAGGGTTAACCAGATACTAGGGAGGCAATCTGCTTTGGGGGGTGTTGCTGATTTTCTTTTTTTTTATATAATACATGGTTAGGGTCAATCACATGCTGTAGGAGTATGTGTGTTTTGGGGTTGTTGATGACTTTGTTATTTTTAATATAATATCCTGATAGGGTTAACCAGATACTAAGAAGGTGTTTTGGTAACTGCGATGGTGGTGCTGCGGTAGCATTGCTGCCTCACAGTATGACATCCTGTTCGATTCTCATCTAAAGCGTCTTCTGTGCGGAGACATGCATGGATGGGCGTACCTTCATTGAAGGTTGTGCATCAGAGCTGGCAACTCGGCATGTAAAAATCTACTGCCAATCATTAGCGGACCAGAGTTCCACTGTGGCAACCCCTAACTGGGAAAAGCCGAAAGATACAACAACAGCATAATACACTGATTGTTGGTCAACCAGATGCTCGTGGTCTGTGTGTTTTGGTGGCTGTTGATTATTTTTTTTTTAATATAATATCCTGGCAGGAGTCAAAGAGATACTCGGTATGCAGTGTGTTCTTGGGGGCCATTTGTGGATGACATGTGTTTTTTTTAACCTATTAACTTTTTGCAGGGTTAGTCAAGATAAATTTGGACAGTCTATCAATGTTTTGTTGTTGAAACAAACTCTACTCTTGCATTAGTAAAATGTGTTTTGGGGAACTGAAGTAAGATCAGGTGCTAGTTCTTGGCACTGTGATGTGAAAAATACATTAATGTAACTGTGGACTTCTCTTTTCATTATTTTAAACCTTGTAGGCTCAATGCAGATTCTCTGAGGAGGCAGTCGGGATGGGGACAATGCTTATGTACGAATAGAATGACTGGAGTTCTGGCTTGCTTTGCAAGAGTAATGTGCATTTGAGTGAAGTAAGATCGACCACAAGTTCTGAACTCTGAGTATTGTTTATGTCAAAAAAAGAATACTTAGCTTAATGACAGCATTGTCTTCTTTTTTTTTTCTTTTTCTGTTTTTAACCTCTCAAGATCAAATCAGATACTGTGGGTGGTGTAGGCAATGGAATGGAGATTGGGGCTATGTGTAAATGAGACAAATGGCTCTGCTGTTTACTGTAGATTTAATTCCAGCTTTGCTAAACTGTAATATGTTTCTGTCTGTACTTTAAGATAAATATAAAATAATTAGCAAGTTTATGAGTAATTCTTAATGTATGTTATTTCATGTTTGCTCATGTATATACTGAATGTTTGTTTAAAAAGTTTCTAACATGTTGGAGCTTTTCTCCCTGGACATACACTGAAAAGTTTTGTTTTTGTTTTTTTTTTTTTTTTTAACTAAAGACGGTTGTAGAATCCTAGGTAAACAAAAGTAAAATAAATAAAATGAAATGTGTATTTGGATGGCACATGCAAGCTGTGACTAATCTTTCTGTTAACAAAATTAAAGTAATGTAAGTATGCAACCCAACTGTTAATATTATTTCTACTTTAATCCTGATAGGTAAAAAACAGCTACTTTAGTTAGGTAGGGGTGTTTGTGAATGAAATGAGTTGACTGGCCTTGCTGTTTACTGTTGTAATTGCAAGATTAACGTGTAATTTGGGTAAAGTCAGCTGTCATACAAGCCTGTGACTACTGTTTTTGTACAAGAGAGTAAATTAATGCAATTGTTGCTCTTTTGATTTTAATCCTGACAGCGTCAAAGCAGATACTTTAGGTCAGCAACTGATGATGGCTGTTTGTGGATAAAATGTTTGGCACTGTAGCTCTGGTGTAATTATTCTGACTTTGCAAGACTAATGTCTATTTTGGTAAAATAAGATAGAATACAAACTCTGTCTATATGCATGCATCAATTCAGTACAGTAATGAAAACATTATTACTAATGCTGGTGCAGCCAAACCACCTTCTTTAGGTAGGTAACATGTATGGGGGGGCTGTTTATAAATGAAATGAGTGGCCCTACTATTTACTGTTAATAATATAATTCTGACTTTGCAAGACTGCCGTGCTTTCTGTGTAGTAAGGTGGAGTGAGTACAAGCGCTGAACCTTTGGCTAATGTTTATCTGAAAGCAAATCAGTAATGTAACTGTTGTCTTTTTATATTTTTTTTTTCATTTTTTTTTACTTTTTAGATTCAAACCAGTACTTTACTGGGTAGGCAATTGGGATGGATTCAAACCAGGTACTTTACTGGGTAGGTAATTGAGATGGAGGGCTATATCAGTATGACAATGGATTGACTGGCCATTTACTGTTGTAATTCTGGCTTTGCAAGACTAATGTGTATGAGGAAGGGTAAGTATACAGGTTGTAACTACCATCTTTGTGAATGAAAAAATAAACTAAAAACAAATCTATTATTATTATAATGCTGGAAGGATGAAAGCAGAAACTGTATTGGGTAATGAAATGGTTGACCCTGTTTTATTCTTTTAATTCTGCCTTTTCGGGAGTAATCTGTATTTGGGAGAAGCAGGATGGAATGCAAGCTATGATAGTGTGTGCATCAAAAATACATAATAAAAGCATTACTATTATTTTTTTTTTTAATCCTGGCAAGGCCAGGCCACTTACTGTGCATGGGAACTGTTAAAGAAATGAGTACTGTACTTGAAACTGTAGCTAAAATGTAAACAATGGTAGCACTTAATCATTAGTGTAATATGTTTACAACAGGGTTATGACTACCACAATACCAGACTGAGGGAGAAGGATGTTATTAATATTAGAGTCTTGACTTTTGATGAGAAGTTAAGAATCAAGAGGACTGGAAGACCCACACCTGATCTCAAGATGGAGTCTCAAGGTAAAAGTAGGTCAAGAACATACACATGCAGCTTCAGCAGCTCAGTCCATGACAAGCACACCTGGATCTGTGGGTGTGAGGAAACAAACAGTTTGTACTGCTTCCCAAGGGTGTGATTGATCTAAAGAGAATGGTAGAAAAGGCTGCAAAGCATGAACAGTCTGCCAAACTTTTTGACAACCAAATGTGTCTAGCAATGTTGGGAACTGTGGATATTAGGTACCAGTTAAGTGCTAAATACCAGTTATCAGTGGAAAGACACAGCAAGAAAGTGGATGAAAGCCATCATGTTCTATAACTTATAATTGACTACATCAAGCTATATGCTGAAGAAGAAGTAGCTTTAAGAGGCCACGATAAATCAGAAGACTCGCTGACTGCTGGAATGTTCCACAGACTGGTACACTTCATCTGCAGTCATACCTCTCAACCTTTTAGTGCAAGAAATCTGGACAAAGCCTGACAAAATGGGAAGACAAAAGCCCAAAAATAGGGACATATTTTAAATATTGCTCTTATAAATTAGAAAGTCACTAGAATAATTCTGAAGGATTTGAAGTCTGAAGCTCAAATGTATGTCATTATTTGGTGACTTCAGTCTTCAGATCATCCCAGTTATTTACCAGAAAACCAGAAATTTTATGAGGAACAGACCAAAAATACAAGTCAAAAATCTAGACATTCTGTGAAAATCTAGACAGTTGAAAGGTATGCCTGCAGAATGGATCAGAAGTTGGCTGAACACATAAAAACTTCAACTTTTTTTTTTTTTTTTTTAAAGAGCATGAAAACCCATTGCAAATTAACTCCTGGACTGCATCCTAACAGTAAGCAGATAAGAAATAAACAAAGAGATTTGTACTGCAAAATTTGTAGCAGTAATTGCAGATGAAACCACTTCTGTTGTAGGGCTGTGACAGATTGCCATTGTGTTCCATTATGTTGTCAATGGCCAGGTGCTGGAACATTTTTGGGATATTTTATACTACATGGACAGACTGCAGAGCATATTGCTGGTGTGATAAGAGAACAGTTGAAGGAAGTAGTGAGAGACCAGCATGAAAAAGTGGTCGCTCAGAGTTATGATGGTGCATCTGTTATTATGAGTGGAGTTCAGCACACAGTCCAGGCGATCATGTGCTTATTATGTACACTGCTATGCACACCAGCTTAATCTGGTAATGCAAAGAGCCACACTACATAATACTGAAGAAAGGCCATTATTTTTAAACTCTTAGTAGAATTCTAGCCTTTTTCTCATGTTCAGTTCATAGGCAAGCTGCTCTGGACAATATAGTAGCACAACACATACCATGAATGTCTGGGACATAGTGGAAATTTAATATCTGTACTGCAAATGCAGTGCATGCAAACTTGGACTTGCTGTCAGACTGTTTTTATTATTATTTGTACAAGTGTCCTACATCTGTTGTAGCAAACATACAGGAAGCAAATGGACTACTACGAACACTTAAAGATGATGAATTTAAGTTTTATGTGATTGTTTTCCATCGTATAATGTGCATGTTGACATTCTGTACAGGCAACTTCAGTGTTATACCATAGATACAAAGACACTTGAAAAGGATGTATATGTATTTTTGAATGCAATTGATAGTGTCAGATCAGATATCGATAGTTTTGCAGGACAGTTCCTACAGATAGAGAACATCGTGGCAAGACATCGACGAGGTCCATCAAGATCCCAACCATTGCATGATGTATTGTCAATTGCTGCAAAGAAAGTGTGTGATATCATAAAGTTCCAGGCAACATTACAATTTGAATAAACTGGGCATCTCCAGGCTTCTCAGGTGCTACTGCCTAAAAAGATTTCAACATACATAAAAGAGTTTTCAGAAAATCTCTTCACAACAACAGCAGAAAACTATCCATTCCTGTTGAGGGGACAGCTTAGAACAGAACGTGAAGTGGTGTATTGCCATAAAGATTTTGCAGCAAGGGGAAGTGCAGTCAAGATGTTAAAATTCTTTGTGGGCAACTCATAAACCAGTGTGTTTTCAGAGATTTGCAATGTGTTGATTATATCCACCACACTAATGTCAACTGCTGAGGCAGAGAGGTGTTTCACAACAATG
Organism: Protopterus annectens; assembly: GCF_019279795.1. Lineage (NCBI taxonomy): Eukaryota > Metazoa > Chordata > Ceratodontiformes > Protopteridae > Protopterus > Protopterus annectens. Next base: position 514,876,176 of record NC_056744.1, read on the forward strand.
AAAATAATTAAAATGTTTCTTCCTAATACTGTAGGGCAGGAAAGAATGAATGAACTGGCTATGATTTCCATAGGAAGGGCGTTAAGTGAAGTATAACAAACTTCAAGAGCTATTGATTTGTCGGCACAAAATAAAGAGAGATGAATGGACTTTATGAAACCTGAGAAATTCCCAGAGGAACACAACAGAGGAACTTATTTGTTACTATACTACAAGTACTTATTTGGTAAGGCTCATCTGAGTACTGTGTTTGCTTGGGAAATTGGAAACGGTCCCTTTTGTATATCCAAAAAAAGGAAAAAATCTTATCCAGTATGACCTGATGTGTTTCAGACCAGACCACACCTTCTCTTTGGGTGCAGAAACTGAGCACAAAGTACTGTTTGCAGCACACTGCATAGGTAAGTGTTCAAACTATCCTGTATATACATGTAGCAATGTGCTTTGCCTTCCACCTGTGGTAACTATCATAACAAAGTATATGGACTTTGAGATCATCTTACTGTCTGTCAGAACCAGTGGCACAATAGGCATTGGAGTGACCTTGAACTGTGAATAATAAATTAAGATAGTACAGTTGTTGTTTTCTTTCAGCTTTTCCCGGTTAGGGGTCACTACAGTGGAACTCCGGTCTGCTAATGATTGGCAGTCGATTTGTTTATGGTGCCGAGGTGCCAGCCCGATGCCCAAACTTCAACGAAGGCATCCCCATTCACGCATGTCTTTTGAACATCACTCGACCACTGGGAGGACATACAGACTCCACACAGAAGGTGCTCCAGCCAAGAATCGAACGGGAGAACCTCTTGCTGTGAGGCGACAATGCTACCGCTGCACCCCCGCAGCCAAATTAAGATAGTACAGTGAGATCTCCAAATATCCTTAGTTTTCATTTGACATTATACAAAATGCAGATA
>NC_056744.1:514882092-515029592 GCF_019279795.1 Protopterus annectens
ACTGCGATACAATTAACCAAAAGAGTCAGTTTGCTATTGTTATAGACATAACAAAAGTTAATAACACAGTTGTGTTCTCCTCTAAAAAACTACGTCATGAAAAAGTAGTTTGAAATAGACTATCTATTATAGGAAAGCCATTTGAGAACACATTTTATTGACTGTGCTTCATTAATGCCCGGAAACAGGTGAGCTCTTGTGCGGATTTGCCACAAAAGCTCGTCTATTTCCAATCGTGTTTGCCATGGACCCCCTCTGATGTCTACTTCCCTGTGTTGCAAGACTAAATAATTGAAGGTATGACCACTAAATTCCATACAATGCCTAGCCAAGGCATTGTTGGAATCATTCTTTGTTATGGCATATTGATGTTCGTATATTCTATGTTTAAGTCTTCTCTCGGTCTTGCCGATGTAAAATGCCTTGCAATAGTTACAAAGGGCAGCGTACGTTACAGATTTTGTCTCACAATTAAAGTGTCCATTGATCTTATAGTCTTTACCATTAATGTTACAACTTTTAGTGACTTTGATGTGTTTACACTAGGTGCAAAAACCACACTTAAACATACCTTGAGGTTTATTAGAGCTAACATGAGGTTTTACTTTTTCTAAAATAGATTTCATATTTTTACCTCGTCTATATGTAATTTTTGGACCTTCACCTAAGAGAGAGCAAAGGCTTCTGTCATTTTTAATGATGTCCCAATTTTTGTGGACTATTTCCCTTATCTGTATCGAGTCTAGGGAATAAGTATGCAAAAAGCTAGTTGTAAACTTGCCTTTTGCTGTTTTCATCGTGGTAGTCAAGTCTGAATCAATAATTACCTGGTCATCATTGATAGCAATAGTGACCGTCCCTAGTCCTGAAAGTAAAGGGAGAAAGTGGCCCACTTCTCGTTTTTGGGTCACTTCCGCAACTATGTTTGTTATCAGGGAAAGAGGATATCCTCTAGACTCAAACATGTTAGTAAGATTGTTGCACTCATTGATAAAATCTTGAGTGTCTGTTAAAAATGACAGAAGCCTTTGCTCTCTCTTAGGTGAAGGTCCAAAAATTACATATAGATGAGGTAAAAATATGAAATCTATTTTAGAAAAAGTAAAACCTCATGTTAGCTCTAATAAACCTCAAGGTATGTTTAAGTGTGGTTTTTGCACCCAGTGTAAACACATCAAAGTCACTAAAAGTTGTAACATTAATGGTAAAGACTATAAGATCAATGGACACTTTAATTGTGAGACGAAATCTGTAACGTACGCTGCCCTTTGTAACTATTGCAAGGCATTTTACATTGGCAAGACCGAGAGAAGACTTAAACATAGAATATGCGAACATCAATATGCCATAACCAAGAATGATTCCAACAATGCCTTGGCTAGGCATTGTATGGAATTTAGTGGTCATACCTTCAATTATTTAGTCTTGCAACACAGGGAAGTAGACATCAGAGGGGGTCCATGGCAAACACGATTGGAAATAGACGAGCTTTTGTGGCAAATCCGCACAAGAGCTCACCTGTTTCCGGGCATTAATGAAGCACAGTCAATAAAATGTGTTCTCAAATGGCTTTCCTATAATAGATAGTCTATTTCAAACTACTTTTTCATGACGTAGTTTTTTAGAGGAGAACACAACTGTGTTATTAACTTTTGTTATGTCTATAACAATAGCAAACTGACTCTTTTGGTTAATTGTATCGCAGTCCTATATTTAATGTGTTATAAAGCACTTTTAGTACTTAGTACACACTTATATGTTAAACAACTTGCAAGTTTTATTCAATCAATGAGGTTTTATGCACAAGATTTAATAAGTCATGTATTTGAGGGAAGGGCGTCTTTTAGTACGACTTACCAAGAGTAATAGTATTTGATAACACCGAATATGTGTCCAATAATTGTGATATTATCTTAAAAAATGAAACTATTTTATTACACATAACAATAAGGAATATTGTTAAGACCTAAATAAGATGTTTCATGTTTATCTATTTACTTACTTATTTCTTACTTGACAAAAATATACATAAGTATATATTCATATTTTTTAGTATTCAATCTTTAAAAATGACGCTTTATAGTGTCTTATTTTATACAGAGTGTGCATTTAATGGCTAGCAATATGCAGTAACATCATTTTATATTATAGGATGTGATGTTCTACACCTATTTTTAAGTTCCTATGGTTTTTAATTTGAATGGAATGCTAATTTCTATGATTGGTTAACGTGAATTGATTGTGTGTATTTAAACAGCAGTGTAAAGTCATCCCACTGTTTGTCTGATGAAGGTGAGTTATTTAACTTGCCGAAAGCGCTAACATTTATTGGAAGAATAAATTTGTGGAACTACCAGCTTCTCTTATTGTGTTTCAATCGCCTTCAGTATTTTTTAGTAGATTCATTAGGAACTGTGGCATGATGTTAGTGCCTTCAGTGGCATGCTGAATGGTCATTGACATGATTCACCATGCACACAAAAAGGCACAAGCCACTGTGAGTGAAAGAATTGCCAAAAGGAGAGGACCAGCATCAGAGTGCATCTTAGTGCCCCTGTGCCGTAGGAGACCTGGATGTGTGGGCTACACTTGCGGGGATATCGCAAATGTTTATTGAGGTCATGCCAGGTTGAAAAGTCCATTTGTCACTACCAAAGGATAGTGACTCACCACATTCATGACCTTACTCATGGTAAACATCAACATATCACTCCTCCAGGCATGTCAAGGATGCCATAGTCATGATATGCATCCCAAGGCATGTGTGCATGTTCTTTGCACTTGTACATCTTCAGTATGTACTGGTGTTGTGTGAATATGGTGGTGGGATTGTCGCATTTATTAAGTTGTTGACACAGGTGCTTATATTTTCACAAGTGCCAAAGGTGTAGGTTCAGGCACAGCAGGATATAGCACACCTGATATCAGTGCATTATCAGTGCCTAACTATAATAGTGAGATGCCTGTAGAAGAGTTACACTGCACAGAACCAATGCTGACAAGATTAACACTGAAGAGTGCACTACCACTCACATCTACTGACATGACCTTGATGGCTGTTGATATCTGCTAATCATTCATTGTGTCCAGTGAGGGCCAGTCCATCCATGTCAGCCCATCACAGAGTGCCTGGCCTCATCTGCACACATGACAGCAGGGGTAGTGCCGCCACTGCTGAGTGCCCACACAACACAAGGGAGAGCCATGTTGGTGAGCATTGCTAGCATGAGTCTTGCACACTCCCAGACATTGGGACATCCTGAATATCAGTAAGACAATGTGCAGGTCAATAATGCTGGTACAGAGAGATGACACTCATGCCATGCCAGAGATACATAGTGTGATTTATGGCATTCAAAATGACATGTGAGGGCCGGCTATGCCTACAGAACAAGAAGGCATATAGGGATCAGGAGCACATAAACACTTTGGTGTGTGAGCTGGATGGCCATTTTGCATCTTGCTGCAATCACCATGGGGTATAAGGACAATACCAGCTCAGCCAAGCCATAGGCCATCTGCATGGGCCATAACCTCAGTGCATGGCTACATGGCTGTCCCATACCCTTCTCAGGTTTGTGTCACGTATCATACTTCTTCTGGCTGCCCCGTACTTAGGCATGAATAAAGGTATAGTTATGAGTGTCTTACCTCTGCCTCCACTGTTGATATACCCCATGTAGCAAGGCAGTCAAGGTTATGCAATTCACACCAGTCCTGCCACCAGGTGTTGAAAAGTGTGCCATGCCATGACAGGACCATTCACAGATGTCTGAAGAGGAACCATCACAGGCTTCAGAAGACAGTCAGAAGGACACAAGGGACAGAACATCATGACATGGGTGATAAAGGCTAGGGCCACATGTACTGGATCAGACAGCATAGCAGCACATGCCTCAGAACTTTGGGTCATTACCCATCAGACATACACATATACACAGAACAACAGGTGATGTCGACCCACTGTTGAGGGCATATCATTACTGTATGGGACAACCACATTATTCCATCAGTAAGTTGTAAATGGGGGGCATCATGCATACCACACAAGTATCTAAATTGGGTCTCACTGCAGGGAGGAATGTAGTACAAGTACAGCAGCTATTGTATGTCTCACATGTGGCCAGTACCAATTTAAGAAATAATGCTACAATATACTAATTCCATTTGGACTGTTGTGTGTGCATGTGGCACAGTGTGTGTAGAAGGGTGGCTGTTAGGGAAAGAAGCAGGCCAAAGCAAGCAGATAATGGTGTAGAAATGAAGTGTGACAGAAATACAAAATTGAAAAATGTATAGAAAACATGCTTTCTTGTGCCATACAGGGTACAGCAGTGACAAGGGATGAACACAGCATCAAAGCTAGGAATTTCACGGGCCCTAAAGCCAGAGTAAAAATGGCTATCACTGGAACACTTGAGCACAAGTTCTTGGTACTCTTGTGAGTAGAATTGCACCGTGTAGAAACAATGCAAACTGAAAGTGTGAAGAAAAACAGGCATTCTGGAAGTACCGATGCAGGTCTGCAAATGTACAGAAGCACATATAGGTCCTGTATGCATGTAGTGGCACATGGTACTCGGACTGTTAATTGTATGAACATGTGCTGTTAGACTGTGGAATGCATATGTTATGTTGATATGAAGTGTACACATTGGCAGTACTTACAGAAAGCCATGACATGGGAAGCACAGGTATTCTTTTCTATGTATGTCTGTCTAACCAGTCACTGCAAACAATAAGAGAATGGTTTATTAGTAATAACTTACATGTTATCCAATGGCAATATGCCTGTATGTGATATGTAGAAAAATGCAATTGCAGCAGAGTGCTAAAGACTGTAGTCATAACCTCACACATTTCATGGTCTCTAATTCGATCAATCACAACCTCACTGCCCTGTCTCTGTCACAATTTCATCATTCTCTTTCCTCATCTATCCAAAACTAATGTTCCTTGCAACAGTCCATGTGGTACAGCGGTAGCATTTTCACCTCACAGCAAGAGGTTCTCTGGTTTGATTCTTGGCTGTGGTGCCTGCTGTGCAAAGTCTGTATGCACTCCCTGTGTTCATGTGCATTTCCTCTGGGTGCTTTGATTTTCTCCCATGTCACAAAGACATGCATCTGGAGTGTTTCTCCCTGAGTCTCTGCTGAAAATTGGCTTCTTTCCAAGTTGGACTTTCCCAATAAATAAAAATGTACTCCCACTTTCCTAATTGCATTATTTCTCAGTCTTCAATATATTCATGGTTGCTCTACTACTAACATATCACATTATCAGCCATGTTCCCTTTTTCTAAGATTTCCATCATTAAGCTGCCTCTTCTTTTAATTATTTTATTTGCTAGAAATCGCAGGTTCATAGGTTCATATCTTCATAGATGTATACTAGGCTAACTGCCTCCAGGGTCCTTACAAGTCTAGCCCTGCAACCCAACACAGTTTTGTCACAGAGCTCCTCGGATGCCTATATGATGGGTATGTTAGTAAGGAGATAACTAAGGGTTATCTAGTGTGCTATATTAGATAGGGATTCATTTACTTACTGTTGACCTCTGTCCATCAGAGACACAAGGGTTAAACCAGAGGTGAATTTGTGATTTTCCATCTAATGATCAAGGTTTTCTTTGAATTGGGTCAGGGATCAAATACACTTCACATAGAGTGGGAGCTTATTCCATAGTGTGGGAATCCTTTGAGACACATATCAGTCCCTGCAGCATGTTCTACTTATGTTGCAAGCAAAGTTCCGAACCTTGGATCTAATGTTTCTGGTGCTGTTTGCTTTGTGAATGTGCAAGAGATCTATCAGAGCTGAATCTGAGGATGAGCATTTCAGATGTTGCAAATGCCTTGTTAGGTACATACCAAAGGGGACATTGTATTCAATCATGAGGATGATAAGCAATGAGTAGAGTGGTGCTATAACTTCATTGGACCTGAATGCCATATCCTTGCTTATGAATTGGGCTGCATGGAATGATTTTCTTACCATCTTGGTTAAGTGTTGGTTGAAATACAGATTACTGTCTACATGTGTTTCCAGATCCCTACCTATTAGATCAACTCTTAGGGGTGTTTTATTTATGCAGTAATTAGCTTTGGTGGACAACTTCCTAAAGTGCACTATAATGCATTTCTTTGTATAGAGTTTTAATCCATGGCTTTGGCACCAGTCATATGTTTGTGTTAGACCCTCTTGTAGGATGCTAGTGTCTCATAAGGGAATCTCTGATAACTCCCCAATTTACAGCCATCTGTGAACATGGTGAGCCAGATGGCTTTGACATCAGCCTTGACTTCCAAGAAGTAGATGCCAAACAGGACTGGACCCAACACAGAGCCCTAGGGTGCTTGACTGGTGACAAGGTCTCACTGATCCTGACTTCTTGGATCCTATCTGTGAGCCAGCCAAAAATCCAGTGAATGATGTAATGATTTATGCCTAGTTCTGATAGTTTGTCAACAATGCCTGAGTATCGTATTGCATCAAACACCTTGGCCAGGTCAAGGTAGGCAGTAGACACCATTTTCCCCTCATCTGTATCCTTGGTGTCCCTCTCGATTAAGTCTACTAGGTTGATTAGGCAAGACCTTCCCTTAGCAAAGTCAAACTGGGATGTGTCCAATGTATTTAGGTTCATAGGTTCATAGGTAGGTACTAGGCTATCAGCCCAAGGACCTAAGTAAGCCTAGCCAACAAAGTTCCCTGGCGTATGCCAACCCAAGAAAGTTAATTTCCTGTGCCCCTGTCAAGCAGAGCCACAGAAGTGATCCCCGGGGTATATTTCCTATTTCCCACCTACTCATCAAGATTTTTCTTGAAGAGTGTTAATGAGGAGATTTGTTTGATATAGCTGGGTAGCTTGTTCCAGAGTATAGGAAGTCTCTGAGGCAGGAATCTATCCCTCCAGCTTGTCCTGTTTATTGTGGTGACAAGGTGTAGGTCCCTAGAGCATGTAGCTTGGAGGGATTGGGATTTCTTTAGGTGTAGCATGTCCAACAGCTCTGGGTTTGACATAGCTTTATATGCTACACAGAGATCAACTCGGAGTAGGTGATATGCTACAGAGTAAATCTGGAGTTTTTTGAGATGGTCAGTGTAGGGCATCTGTTTGAGGCCAGTAATCCTCTTGGTGAGGTACTTCTGTGGCCTTTCCAGCTGCTGCAGATGTCTTGTGAGGTGCATTCCAAAAGGGGTGTTATACTCTATAATGGGTCTAATGAGTGTCGAGTAGAGGGGAACAATGACCTCTTTTTTGGGTTGAGGTTTAGGTTGCCAATATCCTTGATGATCATTTCCATGATAATTCATTTCATGGCTTTGTATATTATACTTGTCAGACTGATGGTCCTGTAGTTCCTGGGGTCAGTTGATGGTTCACTTATATGAAGAGGTATGACAATAGCAGCCCTCCATCTACCTGGCACATAAACGACATTGAGACTGTAGTTGAAATTTGCCTCAAGTAGTCCTGCTAGGTCATGTTTTAGGCTAATTAGGAGGTAACCAGGGTGTGAAGAAATTGGACAATGTCATTTGTGCTAACATGTCTGGCTGTCATTTTGTACATCATTTAAGATTAACCTGTGTATTATATGCCAGCATGACTAGTTATGATATTGTAAATAAGTTCTTGCATATTGATTTATAATCTGTTTGTACAGTAGGTTTTAAAGACTTAACCAGTGTCCTTTTGCATTTCTGGCATGTTTGTGAAGAAAGATTCTAAAGGCAAACTGTCTCAGATTCAGCTAGTCTGTAGATAATGTCATCAGAATGTTGACAGTTGCTATGTGTTACTGTCAGAAGCTGAAAGACATAAAGGAACATTAATAAACAGTTGGTTGATTTTCAAAATAAGAAATAAAAATAAAAACTGGAACAGCTGTGACAGGTTAGTCTATAAAAGAGCTTGCTGACGTCAGTTGTCACTTGTCAGTTAACAGCTAGTTGTCAGTTGTTCACAGATGGATACCCAAAAGGACTCCCCAAGAACTGTAAGCCTGCCTTTGCTCTGTTGTAGTAATTTAGTTTAGATCAGGGACAGTGTTCTTTAGTCAGATTGGAAATTATAACTAATCAGTTAGATCAGTCAGAGTTTTTCTAAATGTTGGATTTATATTCTACAGTATTGATTTCATTTTCATGGTGATTGAGTTCTGTTTGTTTATTGGAAATTACTCTTTTATATTTTTAATCATTTTGCTCATTATTAAATATTTTTATTAACTTCCAATGCAGCTGGTCAATCAGTGTTTTCTTTACTGAATTGAGAGTGCTTATACTTGCTTTGATAACTTCTTGGGTCACTCCAAAATCATGGCTGCTTAAGTCATTTGCTACTATTTGTTTTAATGTTTCATTTTCATTATTGGACACCCCTTTAAAAGAGCATGAAGATACTCTGATTGGTTGCAGTATTACCATATTATTTTTAGGAAGGGACACAGCTGGAAATCTGTGTCAAGCTTTCCCAGAAGTGTTTGGATGTGTGAGATTTTATTTATTTAAGTGTGAGCATATCAGAGGTCTTAAACTGGGACATATTGCCGTGGAGTATGTAATAAGGAGTTACATTAGAGGTGGTCAGAAGTATACAGTCCAGTCCCCAGGCTATAGAGCGTGTACCTATTGTGTCCTTAGGGGAAAATTGTGAAATATTACTCCTGTTTAAGTGACAGTCTCACAATGGAATTAGTAGTGAGGATTGAAGATCCTCAGTTATTGACCCAGGATAGCAGGAGACGTCACATTATTGCTGACAGTCCAGTGGTGTATTGTCTGATGTCACATTAATTGATAGCAGTTCAATGGGATATTATCTGGACATCACATTAATTGGTTGCAGCAGTGTGTGATTTTTAATTGGATTCCGGTAGCCTGTGGGTAGCTGTCATTAAAATGTGCACTCTAGACAGTCACAAAGTAAAGACACAGAATTTCAGTTCACCACAGTTTTATTTATTTTGGTTAGTTAGTCAGGGATAGCAGGCAAAGATGTTAGCAGAAGACTAAAGTAAGTTGACAAAGAACCAGTTGGCCAAGGAGTGTGAAGCCAGAGGAATGGTGCATACCAACCTGACTAAGGAAGTAATGATTTCATCATTAGTTGCAGATTCAGCTCAGACCAACTGTTTGGAGGATATCCAGTTTGGTAATTTGGATGTGCAGCCTGCAGAGACAGGACAGTCCATATTTTCTTCAGAGAACATGAGAATCCATCTAGAGTTAAGGAGACTGGAACTGGAGGCTGAAGAAAGGGAGAAGCAGTGCCAATATGAACTAGAGGCCAGACGTCTTGAACTGGAATCAGCCAAGAGACCACACCTGGAGGCCAAACAACTGGAGGCTGAAGAGAAATAGCATTAATATAAATGAGAAGTCAAACATTTAGAAGCTGTGGAAAATGAAAGACAATGCTGACATGAAGTAGAGCTTCTTACCCTTTGAGAGGTTCATGGAGGTAAGGGGGAAGGGAATAACTGGACCCCAGAATATGTGAAGGTCAGTAAACTTTTTCCTCAATAGAGGGATTGGGATAGCTTTGATAGTTTTATTCATATATTTGAGAAGGCACATAGACAGTATGATATAGACCGTGAGCTCTGGGTTAGGTTCCTGACTCCCTTACTCCATGGTAAAGCTGATCAGACCATGTCAAAACTGTCTGATGTAGATTGTTTGATTTATGTTAAAATTAAAAACTGTCTTTTAGATTTTTTTAAACTAACAACTGAAACTTATAGAAAAACATTTTGTGAACACAGACACAAGGCATAGGAAAGTGTATGATGGGTGAGTGGGTGTCAGGTCACCACTTTTGGGGGACTGGCAGACCTTTTGGTGAGGGAACTAACCTTCAGTACTTTGCCTGATGACATAAGAATCTGGTTAGCAGATAAAAAGTATAACTCAGCAAGGGACTTACGGAGAAAGGGGGATCTCTCCTTAGCAAGCAGAGCACCACTGCAGAAGAAAGTGATATCCAGGGCTGCACATAGACATAAGTGAAACCATGGGGGTAGTCTACACCACTCCAACAGAGTACACCAGTAACAGGGGAAACTACTAGTCCAAGTGCATGGCAATGGATTAGATGTTTCAAGTGTAACCAGAGGGGTCACATAGCAGTCAAATCTCCATTGAGGCAAGGTAAGAAACAAAAGGTGAGGGAGCAAGCAAACAGTGATGGAAAACTGCCAGTGGTAAGTTGCTTGGAAACAACAGGAGTGCCAAACTATCACCAAAATTTACATCCTCCCTTAGTAGATGGTAAACAGGTTACTGCTAAGAGAGACACAGCTTATGTCATAACCATTTTGAGGCCTGCAGTGGTTAGAGAAGAGCAGTACTTGCTTGGACAGTCCACTCTATTCAGAGCTTTTGGAGGGACCCCCTTCCAAATACGTTTGGCTAGGGTTTATCTTGACTGGGAGGGTGGAAGAGGAAGGAAGCAAGCAGGTAGGTGTGTTTGAGGCTATTCCTGTAGATGTCCTGATAGGGAATGACTGATGATGCAGTGCCTTGTGTGCATGCAGTGACACATAGTCAGGCTTGGAGACAGGCATGTATCTCTGGTAGCCTGGGGGAGACCCAGATAGATCTCATACCTGAAGCTGGGACTGGTGTGGTGGCTGTTTCAGAGGAGCTATCCTATATCTGAAAGTGAGCCACAGGTGCTAGGAGGTACTGATGTTCCCTTGGACACAGTGACTGCAAGGATGGAGGTGAGTGATAGTACTCAGATTGACAGTGATGTACAGCTGTCGGAAGTTACTATGCTTCCTCTGGAAGGGGAGCTTGGGAGGGTCTCAAATGTAGAATTGAGACAGGCTCAACCTACAACCCTACATTACAAAGCTTGAGGGAGATGGCTAAAGAGTGAGGATCTAGGAAGAGGGGAGTCTGCATACATGAACAAAGGTTTGTTGTATAAAGGGTGGACTCCTAAAGGAGGGCTAGAAGGTGAGGTAGTATGATAATTGGTAGAACCTAGAGCCTACCATCTGCCACTTCTATTGAGGCAGAGAAGGAAAGATTGCTCTATAGAAAGTGGACTCCTAATGGAGGGCTTGAGGGTGAGGTAGTAAGGCAGTTGGTAGTGCTTTGAACCTTCCATCTGCCACTTCTAGTTATGTTACCTAATATTCCTTTTGCAGGTGATATTGATGTAGTGAAGGTGGCAAGTGTTTTGCTAGAAATTTTCAGCGGGTAGGTTCTCCAAGGAGATACTGACTGATCAAGGTGCCAACTTTATGTCAGACCTGCTGACTTGTTTGTGGAAGCATTATGGGGTGAAACATGTAAGGATCACCACCTACCATCACCAGACTAATGGTCTTGTGGAGAGGTTAAACTCTAGCTTAAAGACTATGCTATGGGCATTTGCAGACTAGTCTAATAGGGCAAAGTTAACTATTAAATGCAGTAAGTGTCAGGTGGGTATGGCAGAGGTGACTTACTTAGGACACAGAGTGAGGAGAGGTAAGATTAGGCCAGAACTTGTCAAAGTGGAAGCTATTCAAGTGTGGCCAGTTACTGTTACTAAAAAGTAAGAGTATTTCTAGGGACAGTGAGGTACAGTGGAAAATTTGTGACCAGTTGTGGTGCAATGGCTACACTTCTTACTGACCATACTAGGAAAAGTAAAGCAGATAAGGTAGTGTAGAACACAGATTGTGAGAAGGCATTCCAAAAACTTAATGAGATTTTGAGAGGACGTCCTGTGCTGGCCAGCCCAGATTATAGTAAATATTTTGTTGAGCAAGTGGATGCTTCAGATTATGGGGTGGGGGCCATGCTCAGCCAAGTTTCCTCAGAAGGAAAAAAAACTGCAGTGGCGTTAATGATGCCAATGTAAATGGATTGCCCCAGAGAGGAGTGGGTTTATATTCCTTGATAGACCCATTTTTCTCAAGTGTCATTTTTCAAGGGTCACGTGAAAACCATGCTTGAGTCATCGGGGGGGGGGGGTGAGGAAAGTGGATGCTGTCATTTGTGCCAGCATGTCAGACTGAAGTTTTGTACATAATTTGAGATTATTAACTTGTGTACTATATGCAAACAGGACTAGCTATGATATTGTAAATAAGTTCTTACATGTTGATTTATAATCTGTACAGCATGTTTTAAAGAACTGAACAGTGTCCTTTTAAATTTTTAACTGCACATTTGTGAATAAAGATTCTAAAGACAAACTTTCTCAGATTCAGCTGATCTGCGGATGATGTCAACGGAATGTTGACAGTTGCTATGTATTACTGTCAGAAGCAGAAAAACAGGAAGGAACTTTAGTAAACAGCTGTTGGTTGATTTTCAAAATATGAAATGAAAATTAGAACTGGAACAGTTGTGATAGTTAGGCTAGTCTACAAACGAGCCTACTGAAGTCAGTTGTCAGTTACAGCTGTCAGTTGTCAGTTAATAGCCAGGTGTGAGTTGCTCACAGATGTACTGTGTAGTGGATAGCCAAAAGGACTCATCAAGACCTGTAAGCCTGCCTTTGCTCTGTTGTAGTAATTTAGTTTAGATCAGGGACAGTGTTTTTTAGTCAGATAGGAAATTATGACTAATCAGTTAGATCAGTTAGTTTTTCTAAATGTTGGATATCTATCCTACAGTATTGATTTAATTTTCCTGGTGATGAGTTCTGTTTGTTTATTGGAAATTACTGTTTTATATTTTTAATCATTTTGCTCATTATTAAATATTTTTATTAACTTACATTGTGGCTGGTCAGTCAGTGTTTTCTTTAGTGAATTGAGAGTGCTTATACTTGCTTGATAAGTTCCCAGGCCACTCTGAAAACCTGGATGCTGAGGTAATTTGCTACTATTTGTTTTAATATTTAATTTTCATAATTGGTTACCACTTTAAAAAGGCATGAGGAGTCTCTGATTGGTGGCAGCATTACCGTATTATTCTGAGGAAGGGCCATGGCTGGAAATCTTTTTAAGGCTTTCCCAGAAGTGTTTGGATGAGTGACATTTAATTTATTTAAGTGTGAATGTATCAGATGTCTTAAACTGGGACATATTGCTCCAGAGTGTGTAATAAGGAGTTAATTAGGGGTGGACAGAAGTATGCAGTCCAGTTCCCAGGCTATAGAGCATGTTCCTGTTGTGCCCTAAGGGGAAAATTGTGAAATATTACTTCTGTTTAAGTGACAGTTGCATGTTGGAGTCAGTAGTGAGGATTGAAGCTCCTTAATTACTGACCCAGGATAGTGGGAGACATCACATTATTGCTGATAGTTCAGTGGGGTATTGTCTGGACGTCACATTAATTGATGGCAGTTCAGTGAGATATTTTCTGGATATCAAACAGGGATCTTGTTGGGGCCCATTGAAGTAGTGTTTTAGGCCGAGTGAGTACCACCAGGACCTGCACAATGTTGGTTTCTGGGAGTTATGCTAGAATAAATTTCTCAGGAAGTAGAGAGGGGAGTGGGGATGAAGTTAGATTAGTTAAATTTATCAGCTAGAAGATTCCCTATCTCTATCTAGCACCACTTCTGCATGTTGCATAACTGAAGAAGGCCTTATGATTGTCCTTAGCCTGGGATGCTATCCTTGACCTCATAATTGGCCTTTCTGGACTTTATTAGACCTCCTATATTCTTGTTTATTTGAATTAGAGAGCTCTTCTCTCTATAAGAGTTTCCCTTCTTAATTTTAACAATGATTTTTTATTTTGTTATATACCCTGTTAAGGTACAGATTCCACTAATGAGGTTTGTTTTTGGTATTAAATCTTGGCTTACTTCTGGTAGTACCACAGCCTCAACATAGCCATTTACATGTTTGTATATGGTTTCTGTAAATAATTCTGCATAGGTAACTGTGTTCTGGGAGGTTGGAGAGCTATGAATTTTGACAAACTGCCACTTGATAGGATGTAGCTTCCTTTAAAATACTTCCTAACTGTTACGGGTTTAGTTGGGTTTTGCAGGTTGATGTTTATTTTGAGAAAAACAGCTTTGTGGTCTGATGTCATCAATAAGGATGTAGCATGGCGGTAGTGGAGTGTAATACTCTCCCATGCTGGTAAGTACTAGGTCCAGTATGTTTGATCCTGTGGTTAGAGTATGCAGTATCTGTTCCATGGAGTTTGTGTTGATAAAGTCCAGGAAACATTATGCCTATGAGTTACAAGCAGTATGAATTTACCAGTGTATGAAGGTGTAGTTAAATTCTCCTATGAAAATAGTATTTGTTTGAATGGCGAGTACCTCTAGTAGGTCTAGATAAGAGCTGTGAGTTATGTAGGTAACAGAGGGTGACCTGTAGCTGACCAGGATATGATTAGAAACCTTGTGTATGGAGACTTGGACATGGATGAACTCCAAGGCATCATCCTGTTTAACCAACTTGGGGTTATACTTATTGCTAACATAGACTGAGACACCTCCACCTTTAGATCCTGCCTATGCTGCTGTTGGCCTAAATGTGTGGAAGGTTCTGTAGCCTTGCACTACTTTGGCAGTGCAAAGCACTGTAGCCTTGTACGGCCAAAGTATGTTCTGTGTTTTTAAACCAAGTCTTGGTAATATCACATATATTTATATTCTCCAAAGCTTGTGGGGTATGGAGTTTCTTGTTTCAGCTCATACAATTGAGCAGTAACAGCCTACAGTTTCTTAATGGGCATTTTTATGGGGGGGGGTGGATAAAGTTTTAGCCAATATCTGAAGGCCTGGGGGGACAGGTGCAGACTATCCTTAGCAAGCCAACATTGTCTGTTAACTATGTCCTTCCATGTCAAAAGATAATGGATTCCCCTGTAGTAACACCAGAAATTAAGCCAGTTATTAAAATCAATAATTTTCTGTTCATATTGTGACATCATCCTTGGTGAAGGTAGAATGCTGCTCAATGCAAGGCAAGTATCTGTCTGTGACACATATTCAGAGAGAGCCATAATGTATATTTTCATATAGTCCAGTGAGGTACATCTCAGGTCATTGTTCTTGACAACCTTGTTTGTAAGTGATATTTGTGTTGCCAGTGAAGTTGTATATATTCATCTCTTTCATGCTGTATTAGTTTCTTTATGTTTCAAAAGATTGTCTGATTACATGAGACAATTGTTACATTGTCTCAGGATGCCCATATCTACAAGCTGGCTACAGAGTCATTAGGAAATTGCAAATCCATGTTATCAAGAGCTACATTATGGTTGGGCTATTATGGTTTGGGGATTTGGTTTTTACTGAAGTCACCTGAGTGGTGTCTGGGGTTAAGGCTAAATGTTAGATAGTGCTGTAATCTGATATCAGTACTGTTTAATGTGCTCACTAGTTGCCCTAAGCTTGGCTCCATGCAAATAATTTCTGTCTTACAGGTTAAAATCCTAAGTACTAGCTGTATAGTTTAATACTATACAGGATACTGATAACCACTACTGTGCAGTGAATAGCTCTCACAAATACCCTTAATGTACAGCAGACAGAAAAAAGCTGACAACTAACTCCTTTACCCCCTAGCCAATAAACAATTACACTTTGAGGTCCCTAGAGTGTGTCCCAACTGAGAGAGACCAGGTAAACTCCTTCTACTAGAAGATGAATGATCCTAGAACTTATTAATGGCAAAGCACAGCAAAAGCATCTCTCAATTGCAAATTAACACCAAACAACTAAGTCCCTAAAACCTCCTCTGGCTAATAAAACAAGCTCATTTTAAGCCTTCCCATGATTTTCCAACTTGGACAGACCAAGCTAACTTACTATTGCCACTAGAATATCAATCCTTGTCTTCTTAATGCAAAAACATACTTTGGTTAGTCAAACCTGACTTGGCACCAACTAGCTACAACAAGTAATTATCACTTTAAGCATCCCTGTGTGTTTTCTATCTTGGACAGACCAGGATACTTTTCTATTCTCACTAGAAGTGCAGTCCCAATCTTTTTAATTTAAAAACACATTTTAGTTGGCCAAAGGTGAAAAGGTATCAGAAATAAATCAAACAACTAGCTAAAAAAAGTAATTTTTACGTAAGCCTGCCTGTGTGTGCCCCAGCTCAGACAGACCAGGATACCTTTCTAATGCCACTAAGATTGCAGTCCCTATCTTCTTTGTTGTTCAGAAGAAATCTTCTTTTAATACAAAAGTGCTTAATGACTGTAGTAACGTTTTAGTTTACTTTTTCTTCTGAGTGTTATGTGATGTCTTTGGGTACCATAGCAGAGGCATTTCTTTGTGGTTACTAGCTACAATTAATTGCAAAACGATTCAATCGCAGACAAGCTAGCAATGAGGAATGCACACTTTAAGGCAATTTCAAAGTACACTAACAGTCTTAGGGGAGGGCCTTCTCAATTTCCTCTGTTAGTAAACTGTAAGATGAGTAGAAGAAATAAGACTGGGAGGAGATTCTAGGACCAGCTGTACAGAAGATGAGACTGGGAGGAATTTCCATAGCCACATATGTAGTAGGAGCTGGCAGCTCAAAATCCACCAAGTTTAAAAGCACAATAGGAAAAGGATAGTTGGGTGGGGAACTAATTCAGTAGAGAGACAGCAAAATGCAATAAAATGAGGACCCACCTAGAAGACCTAGGCCTAGGACAGAAACCACTTGGAAGGCACCACAGACCTTAAAAATCAATCTGTTGCAATGTTATATCTCTTTTTTACCTGTGTCTATTTCTAATGAATGTACAACACTGTTATACCTATGCAAGGTATATACATCTCTTGTTTCTAACTGATGCTTATGCAAGCTATTGCTTTTCACACTTTTATCTATACTTACCTATATTTTTTTATTCCATTTGATAGAATGTAACTATATTTTATATATATGTCAAAACTGGTGCTAAATGTGGGACTTTTCTCCCTGGGCCTCCACTGAAAAATGGTTTTATCCCAGTCAGACTTTCTCAGTAACCAAAGATAAATACGTATATACTATAATATATTCCTTACATTGTCATGCCGGTATATCATGAGATACAATGTATGTGACTTTGACAATGTGGTGACATGTTGTCAGTCAAATAATATAAAATATGTATTCCTGTGGTATCTGGCATGTCAAACACCACTAACAAGGCAATGTTCTATCTACACAGAGGTCATTATTTTCATGGGTTCAAAGGGGCACACAGCCACACAATCACTGGGATACCAGCCATAGTATCACTAACATAGATGATGTCACTCAAGCTGATGGCTCACCCTGTAGTCTTGGCTGCCCCTGCCATGTGAGGAAACCATATCCCACAGTCTTCTACTGCAGATCTGTTTGTGGTGTCCTGTGTAGGGTGGGAAACAGATGTGTCAGTTGGAGTGTGAACAAGGTGGCCCACAACAATTATACCTGCATATTACAACACAGACACTATGGATAAGACACAAAAGAGGATGCCTCCCTCTTCTACGTGTTGGCATACTGATAATATTTAACAGGGCATGGATGACCTAGTTGCTGCTGCAGAGCTGCTCAAACACAGCTGAAACAAGCTGCTCTACAGAGCATGCAATTGATGCACCATTGTGTTAATATTCAATTGATGCCACACTATCTCAATGTCCAGCCAGTGCTGCCATGAGCTCACCAGTCTTGTGCTCCTGACTCTGGTGCAACATATGGATGTGTTATGCCACATGGTCAGTTGCATGAACAAGTATACACAGCTTCATTCCATGATGATGCTGTGATGAGTCATATACATGTTGCAGCAGGCATATAACTTTAAACACGTGTATCCATTGCAGCCACGTGGGCATGTGCACTCCTATCAATGTTAGTTGATCTTTGCAGAGCTGTCTCACCCCCACTTTAAGAATCAGCATCCCTACAATTGCAGTACATATCCACACAGAAATGTCAGTACATGTTTTGCATAATTCCATAATACAAGTGTAGTTATATATATATATATCTATATATATATATATATATATATATATATATATATATATATATTTATTTATACATATATATATATATCTATATATATATATATATATATATATATATATATATATATATATATATAACTACACTTGTATTATGGAATTATGCAAAACATGTATATATATATATATAGAGCTCTAGATATAAATATTTTTATATATATATATATATATATATATATATATATATATATATATGTGTGTGTGTGTGTGTATGTAGATAGATATAGATATATAGGTGTATCTCATTTGAACTTCATCATCTTTTAGCTTTTTCCATTACAGGTTGCCATAGTGGAACAACAGTTCGCAAAATGAATGGCAATGGATTTGTAGAGTGCAGAGTTGCCAGCCTGGTGCCCAACCTTCCACAGGAAACACACACAAAAACACTCTCACACCTAGGGCCAATTTAGAGTGCCCACCTCACCTGAAGCATGTCTTTGGAATGAGGGAGGAAACCAGAGCACCCAGAAGAAACCCACGTGACCACAGGGAGGACATCCAGCCAAGAATCAAACCAGAGACCTTCATGCTACGAGGCAGCAATGCTAATCACTGCACCACTGAGGCCACCCCTGTGCATCTCATTTGAAGTATAAGGAAAAATATCTAAGCACAACTGACTTAGCACAACTGGTCTAAACTCACTTCATCTAACCCTACATAACTCAAAAAAGTGTTACCACTCCCAGGTCCACAAAGTTCCCCAATGGCTAGCACAATCCAGCACACTGCGATGAAGCAAACTGCTATATTACTTATAGGTTCATAGGTTCATAGGTTCATACTAGGCTATCTGCCCTAGGGCATTTATAAGCCTAGCCAGAATGTGTTTGGCTTTCGCCACCCATTTTAAATTAATTTTGCTATGCCCTTTTTCGAGGTTAGTATACTGTGCCTCTGTCTAACAGTGACACAGAATTGATACCTGGGGTAAACCTACGATCTCCCATCCACTCATCAAGATTCCTCTTGAAGATAGTCAATGAGGGACTCTGCCTAACCTGGACTGGGATTTTATTCCGGAGTGAAGGGAGCCTCTGGGTTATGAATCTGTCCCTCCAGCAAGTCCTATTTATTTCAGTGCTGAGGTTCAAGTCTCTTGAGCGCGTAAATCGATGGGATTTGGATTTTCTGAGGTGCAGCATGTCCATTAATTCCGGGTTGGACATGGCTTTATACGTCAGGCACAGATCGCCTCTGAACAGGCTGTATGCCACTGAGTAAAGATGGAGTTTCTTTAACCGGGCAGCATATGGCATCTGTCTGAGCCCTTTGATCCTCTTGGTGAGGTACTTTTGGGGTCTTTCCAGTTGTTGCAGGTGTCTGGTAAGGTACATCCCAAAAGAGGCATTGTACTCAATTATGGGCCTGATGAGGGATGAGTAAAGAGGCACGATGCCCTCCCCTGATCAAGATGTGAATCCTTTCATGATTAGGTGGGCTATATAAAATGTTTTTCTAACCACTTTGGCCACGTGGTTGTCAAATGAGAGATTGCTATCAACTTGGGTCCTCAGGTCCCTAATTACTTCTTCTGTACTTAATGGATTACCACCTATGTGGTAATTTGTGGGCACTTTGTTTTTTGCCAAAGGGGATGACTATACACTTTTTGGCATTTAGCTTGAGGCCATGGCTCTGGCACCAGTTGTCTGTTTCTATGAGGCCCTTTTGGAGGATGCTTGTGTCGACTGGAGGGTCGATTATGGCACCCAGTTTGCAGTCATCTGTGAACTTGGTCAGCCACAGTCCTTCCGTGTTGGCCTGTACCTCTGAGAAATAAATACCGAACAAGAGAGGTCCCAGGACTGAGCCTTGTGGGACACCACTTGTAACTGGTTTGGAGTCTGACATGGCTCCAGCAATTCTAACCATGTGGGTTCTGTCCTTGAGCCAGTTTGCAATCCATCTAGTGACATAGGGGTTTATATTTAAGCTGGTGAGCTTATCTATAATGCCCGAGTGGGGTATTGTATCGAAGGCTTTTGCGAGGTCCAGGTAGGCTGTGTGGACCACCTTCCCCTCGTCAATGGCCTTGATGACTGTTTCAAAGAAATCAACCAGGTTTTAGAGGCAGGATCTGCCCTTAACAAAGCCGAACTGGGTAGGATCCAGTGTCTGTAGGTCCCCAATATCTTTATTTATGAGGTCCATGATGATCCTTTCCATAGCTTTGCAGACCAAGCTAGTCAGGCTTATGGGGCGATAGTTTCCAGGATCCGTTGAGGCACCACCTTTATGGAGAGGGACCACTGTTGCTGTACGCCACTCTTTGAGCACATATCCTGTAGTAAGGCTGAGATTGAACAGTAGTTTTATGTTTGGGTTTAGCTCTTCTTGGAGTTCATGTAGGACGCAGCCCGGGACACCGTCTGGTCCCATTGATGCTGTGTTTTTTGCTTTGGAGAGGCGGCTCTTACCTGAGCATCTGAGATGTCAGGGGGGCAGCACTCTGCTGGGATAGATATTTGCCCTTTTGGTGGGGAGGGGGGGAGAAGTTTGCGCTGAACCTGTCAGCTAGGATGTTGGCAATGTCTGTGGGTTCAGTGTATTTTTTGTCATTTTGGACTAATTCTGAGCATATCTGGGAATTACCACCCAGGTTCCTAACATAACTAAAGAAAGCCTTGTGATTATCCTTAGTTTCCTGTGCAATTTTTCTCTCGAAGCTGGCCTTAGACAATTTTATGAGTGCCCGTAGTTTTTTGCTAATACTGATCAGTGATGCCTTCCCTTTTTGGGATTTTGCTCTATCATTTAGTAGCTTCCTCCTTCTATTGTATAGTTTGTTTATGGCTGGGGTCCACCAGACAGGACGTCTGCCTTTGGAGGATTGGATCTTGGTTTTATTTGGGATCGCATGATCCATGCATTCCTGAAGGTGTTCATAGAATGCATTTATAAAGGATTCTGCGGTCTGGGCCGTATTTTCCAAAGGCCCGGGGGCTTTGAAGGATTCCACCTCAGTTTTGAGGAGTGTGAAATTTGCTTTAGAGAAGTTTTTCACTGTGGTTTTCTGGGCAGGGGGTGGGGTCGGGATGTGAATATCCAGTGAGATTAGTTTATGGTCTGATCTTACCAGTGAGGGATACACTTCTAGTCTGGAGCATAGAGTCCCCATGTTGGTGATGATCAGGTCCAGTATGTTTTCCCCTCTTGTGGGAGTGGTAACAAGTTGTTCCATAGCATTTGAGTTTATAAATTCTAGGAACCTTTGGGCTAGGGTGTTGGAGCTAGAGTAATGCTCCCAGTCTATGTTTGGGTAGTTGAAGTCGCCCAATATAATAGTGTTTGGAGAGACCTTCATATTTTCCAGTGTTCTCAGAATGGCCGAATGGGGTTCCTGGGTTTGGGTGGGTGGTCTGTAGCAGGCTATAAACTGGAAGGCAGTTTTACCCACTGTTAGTTGCACATGGATAGTCTCTAATGCTTCGTGCTTTGCCACCAACCTGGAGGTGTGGGTATCTTTGATGAATATCGATACTCCCCCTCCTTTTGTGGTTCGGTCCAAGTTTTGGGGCCGAAAAGCATGGTATGAGGTATAACCTGGTAGTGCTGGGGTGCTCTCAGGAGCCCTGAACCAGGTTTCTGTTACTGCACAGATATCGATGTTCTCCATGCTAAGGAGAGTTTCGAGTGCGTGTATCTTGAGGTTTAGACTTCTGGCGTTGAGTAGCATTACTCTTAGTTTCTTATCCTTTGTGATACCTATGGAGGTGGGTTTGTCTTTTGAGCCTTGCCTAAAAAAGGCACTATGGGGGTAGCAAGAGCCTTTGCCAACATCCGAAAGCCCAGGGGTGACAGGTGCAAACCGTCCCTAGCGAAGCATCGTGGCTTGTCGAGCATATCATCCCAAGCTGACAGGCATTGGATCCCCTTTGAATGACACCAGTACTTAAGCCAATTGTTGAAATTGATCATCTTGTCTTCATATTGTGGCATCATTCTTGGTGAGGGTAAGATGCTACTCAAGGTCAGAGTCATACCGGCCTGGGCTACATGCTCAGAGAGCTCCTATATGTCTCTTTTCATGTAGTCCAGGGAGGTACATCTCAGGTCATTCACACCAGCATGGACAATGACTGAGTCATATTTGTACTTGCCTTGGAGTGACCTGAGTGCTTGTGTTATGTGGTGGATCCTAGCGCCCGACAGGCTGCTCACCAAAAGTGAATAAATAAATAAAAAATATATATAAATATAAAGCTTTAAGAAAATTCATACCACTGATAAAAAAAACAGAAACTTTCTGTATTACTAGAGTTGTAAGTGGTAAAATTTATTGACAGATATCATTACAATAAATGTGATTAGTTCATTTTTTGACCACTTGTGATACAAGTGATAGACAACTAGAATGACAGCTATATCTATGTATATATTTCAATATATCTATTTATCTATTCATCTATGTGTGTGTGTGTGTATATATATATATATATATATATATATATATATATATATATATATATATATATATATGTGTGTGTGTGTGTGTGTGTGTGTGTGTGTGTATGTGTGTGGTATCTGTTGCTTTTGTTGAACAATGTTTTGTTGACATCTGTTTAGCGGACAGAATTTGGTTGTCTAAACAATTGGTCAAAGGGTGTGTAAGACTGGATGATTCTCAGGACTGAGGAATATGTCCTTTCCTCAAGATCTGTGCAATCTCAATAGTTAGAAGAGGGTGTGGGGGTGCAGCCCCCACATGAGAGATGTAGCAGGCTTCCCCTTGGAAAAAACAATATTTTCTTTTTTGTGTTTTTTTTATTTTGCATGCAAGATTGCTGCTCAACACGTGTAGTAATGCCAACACTTGAGTTATTGTCATTCGATATTTATTTTATTTTACATTTGTTGACTAGGATAGTCCAACTGGATACATGTCCATTTTCAGTGGAGGCCCGGGGAGAAAAGCTCCAAGGTAACCAGTTAAGATGACAGATACAATATATACAGTGCCTACATACTTAACAAGTTTTACAAATTCCAAGGTTAGAGATAATCCCAGGTGTAAATCTGGATTAAGTAACACAAATAAGATAAATTACAGTTTTTAACTCATTCTAGAGGAGAGTTAGTCAGGTTTGATACATTGACATAGCCAGCATAGTGTCAAATATTGAGTCTTATCTTAAATTGACTCAGGGTGGTAAGTAAAGTAATATCAGCTGGGGAGAGAGAGTTCCAGGATCTACCTACAGAGTTGGCAAAGAGATATTCACCAGCTGAGTTATTAGTTTTGATAGTCTGAACTAGCAGTTTGTTAGAAGATCGAAGAGGTCTAGGATTGTTATTGTGGATGATAATATTTTTAAGTGCAGGATATATTTGAATATAACCATGTTTTATATATATATATATATATATATCATCATCATCATCCCCCTTTTTCCCATTTACATGTTGGGGTATCGTATTAACTGTCACCAACTCTCTCGGTTCAGTATCATTCTCCTGCCTTCTTCAACACTCATGCCTAGCTGTCGCAGATCTTCTTTCACACAATCCATCCACCTCTTTGCTGGACGCCCTCGCTTCCTCTTACCTTCTTCCTGTCTGTCCCAAATCTCCCTCACCAGATTGTCTACTGCTTTTCTACACATGTGCCCATACCATCGTAATCTGTTCTCTTTGATCTTTTCTGCAATTGGAGCTCCTTTGGCTTCTGCTCTTATGTCCTCATTTCTTCGCCTGTCCCGCAGTGTGCATCCTACCACCTTTCTCAGGCACTTCATTTTTGAGTCAGTGTGATGAAAGAACTTAATGCCATGTATTGTTTTGCTGTTTTGGATCAAGAGGTAGGGCTCTGTGCCTAGTTGCTCTCCAGTTGTAACACTTTGGCTTCAAAACCCAGAAACCCTGTTGGTTTACCTTTTCCTGACAATTATATGGCAAATTTACTGATGCTGCTTTGTTATTACTTAGATGCAATAACAGGCATGATAATGCACATGTACTACATTTAGATGGCAGATGCACAATATTGTTGCAGTGTACATAAAATACATTAGAATATGAGCTCACTTACATGTGCAACTTGCCTGGGGCATTTAGTCAGCGGAGTGCTCCGGTTTCCAAAGACATGCTGTAGGTGGATTGGACACTCTAAATTGGCCTAAGAGTGTGTGTGTGTGTGTGTGTGTGTGTGTGTGTGTGTGTGTGTGTGTGTGTGTGTGTGTGCCTTCTGTGGAAGGTTGGGTGCCGGGCTGGCAACGCAACACCGTAAAACTCCACTGTCAATCATGAGCAGACAGGTGATCTGCTCTGGTGACCCCTAACCTTGAAAAAGCCGAAAGAAGAAGAAGTAAGAGTTCAAATATTGATTAGGTCAGGAGATTTTTTTCCCATCTCAAGACAAAATTGTCGAAGATTAAATTATGCCATATGTCGTTAGTGAAATGTAATAGCAGACACGATAGACTGAACTTATATTATTTGTTGGCTATACATTAGAAACATAGACCTGAAAATCAAGCCTGATGTCAATAAATGATAGAGTGCCTACAAAATTGCCCAACTAATATCCAAGCCAAAGGGTGAAAAAGTAAGACAGACAAACCATTCAGTAAAATGGCAAGAATGAGCCATCAAAGCTAGAGTCTTCTGTGTAATACCTTAACCTCCTACTGTGAAAGTTCATGTGCTACACAGACACACACACACACACACACACACACACATATATATATATATATATATATATATATATATATATATATATATATATATATATATATATATAGTCACTTCATAATCTTGAAATACTGAAATATCAAATTTCAGTATCTCAAGACCATGAAACCGAATCCACAAAACACCGAAACAAAAAAAACCCCGAACCCAAAACCGCGAAATTCAAAACACCAAACAGACCGCACACACTACACCATATATACACCACAACATAATCAATCAACATAATCAATCAAAACTACACACATACACAACTCAAGCCGCTCTGCACCTGCCATGTGGGGGGCTGCACCCCCCACTTATATATACTAACTCTGAGATCGCACAAACAGGAAACAAAAGCAAACTCACACACGCACATTCTCCAGTCCTTCACACACACATCAAACATATCAGCACACTCACATACACTCTAACTCCCACTCAAAACCCTTACAAAACACTCACTTACCTGACATAACACCTAGATCCACACTCGGCACTGCACACCATCAGCACACAGTCCTGGACATTACGTAGCGTAAGGCCATAACCACGAATTTGAGATATTTAAATTCGCGATTATGAACTTTCGCTATTGTAAACATACGGCTTTATAGTCTCGAGATACTGAAATTCGACATTTCAGTATTTCGAGATTATAAAGTGCTCCTATATATATATGTGTGTGTGTGTGTGTGTGTGTGTGTGTGTGTGTGTGTGTGTGTGTGTGTGTGTGTGTGTGTGTGTGTGTGTGTGTGTGTGTGCATAAATGACCTCTTAAGGACATATCAGTATTTCAGCTACATGGCTTATGAATGCCCATGACTTTTTACATTTTACTTCTAAAGTCTTCGTGGATAGATCCAGGCCAAAAAAGCCATGTGTGTATGTGTGTGTGTGTGTGTGTGTGTGTGTGTGTGTGTGTGTGTGTGTGTGCACACGCGCGCGCGTGTGTATGTCTACATATATCTAAATCTTTACAAACATATAGCTAGCTAGCTAGATATAGATTATTTTTTTCACTTTGTTATTGGGTAAATAATGAACTGGTCAATAAACCCTGTTTAGCCATGACCTGTGTCAAACACAGCAACTAGTGCTAACAAATATACTTAATACAATAACATTAATATAGTACAACATAAGCACTACAAATCCCTAAACAGTTACATTTTTAATCAGAAACACACATAAACAACATTAGCATGCACCATCTTAGGCAAATGAAATGTTTGAGACCTATAAAAATTTAAAAAGTCCCAGTAAGCAGCCTTACACAAATGATCATGCTTTAAGTATAATGGTTAAAATATTTGTTAACAGTTTGCTGTACCACTGAGTCTTTTCTAAATGATAATAGATCAACTTGTTTTTTTTTTTTTATTTCCTCTGAAATGTCATTCTAGTTGGCAAGTGCCATTTTGGAAAAGGGTCTTTCAATGGTTGTCAATGTGAAGGGAGGTCTGAGAAGCTGTATAGCAACTGCATTACAAAGAGAATATCTATCTATCTATCTATCTATCTATCTATCTATCTATCTATCTATCTATCTATCTATCTATCTATCTATCTATCCAATCTATATAATGCCTTTTTAAGAGGACAGCCTTTATGCTTCGTGTTACAATTTGTAAGTGTATTTATGAGTAAGGTGCCCCTAGTTCAGCTATGTGTTTGGCTTACACTTTGCCTATGCTAGCAGATGATGTGAATATACTGAGGTGTGTCATTAGCACAAATCACGCTAAAAGCATACATATTCATGCATACTCTCACCTGAACATAACATTGTTGATACACTATGTCACCAGCCTACAGAGGTTTACAGTTCTGACAGGTATGTAGCTGTGCTGTTCACAGCTGTTGTCATATAATAAGTGCTGCCTGGTTTGTAACTGGAGCTTGGTTTGTAACTGGAAATTACACGTTGTCAGTGCCTTGACAGGGCATGCTATATTGTGACTGTAATCGGTTACAGGGCGTACCAGATTGTGTAAAATGTGCACATTGCTATTCATTATCCTGTTCTTAGATTGTATTTTATTGTCTGTAGCAACATCTGTGCAATTACTAATTTACTGTAGGTAGCATTCCAGATTTCCCCATTTCACTGGCTTATAGAATACTCACTGACTACATCCCTGACAGCCTCACAGAGTGTATAAGATCACTGTACTTGGCTAGATTCTGTCTTCATTGACTTGTTATGCTATATGTGTGTTCTTGCATTTACATTATAGCACAATGTACGAGTGTACTGTATATTTTCTTTACTTTCTGATTTTCATCAGTTGTGACACCAGGGCCTACTAAGAAGATTTTTTACAGTACTGCCGGAGTGCTTGACCCTTTGTTGTGGTGGAGTTCGTGACATCTTGTGTTCGTGCATTGGATTAGGAGTGCATATATATATATATATATATATATATATATATATATATATATATATATATATATATATATATATATATATATATATATATATACATATATATATATATTTGATACCTTCGGTGTCTATATCTCAGCTGCCCACTATTAACCTGAGTATTCATACCTGCTCCACACATTTATTGTGAGTGGTTCATTGCATTGTGGTTGTGGGATATTAATACAAAGTTTAGTTAGGATATCTTTGTAATAAGTCGTACAACGTTCCTTCATGAGACATACCGGTGCCTAACCCATGTATATAATTTCTGTCATGAGTGTTCACTGTCAGTAAGTAGCTGGTTTTGCTCAGTATGGATGATGCTCATGCAGAAAAATCTGTGTATGACATTCCTTGTTACGGTGATATGCAAGTATGATTGACAGCATTGCAGTTAGTGTTGCGTTACATTGCTGTACTGCATATTTATATGGTGATTCCATGTAAGTTTTTTCCATTCTTTGTTTTTAATATAGCTTTCAGAGGCTGCACAATGTGACAGCCCCACTGTCCCACTCCCATTACTGTCCCAGGCTCTAACATGCCATTTATAGGCTATTCTTGGTTTCTTTGCGAACCATACAAAAGTTAGTAATAGGGAATCTATTTGTTTAAAGATTTTCGTAGGAGGAGGTAAAATCAATGATTGTATGTAAAATAAAATCTTGGGCAAAATAATATTTTTTATTACTGAAGGTCTGTCTTCCATGGTGAAAAACATTTTGTTCCACTTTTTAGTCAAGTCACTGATTATAGCTACCAGTTTAGTGAAGTTAAATTTAATAGTCTCATTCCATTTATTCTTAATACTTATTCCTAGATAATCTATCTTATCGTTTTCCCAGTTGAATGAATTGTATTTTTGCAAATTGCTATTTATTTTCTTATTGATTAAAAGTGTTTTGGTTTTATTTTGATTAAAATTGAGCCCTGAGATTTTTCCAAATAGAGTTATGGCATTCATGATATGTTGTAAAGAGCCTTCTATGTTTCTGGATGTTAGTAGAATATCGCCATCAAAAGGCTAAACTTTTGGACCATATCCCTCATTAACTTGAAATCCTTTGATATTTGGGTTATTTGTAATAAATGAAGCAAAAGGTTACACAGATAAAGCAAAAAATAATGGGGATAGAGGGCAACCTTGTCTAGTTCCCTTATGAATTTTTACTGGGGATGATAGACATGAACCAATCTTAACAAATGCTTTAGAATCATTGGGCACAATTCACGAAGCCTCTGTGTAAGAGTTAAGAGGCTTACACGGAGGCTGCAATTAAACGGTGTGACGTCAGCATGTCATGCATATCCATGAGGGCATGCTGAATCACACCTAAGGCTTACACGGTCCGTGGAAGACAGTAGGGGGCATGTCCGTAGGCCGAGCCCTGCAAAAGGACATGCCCCCAGAAGAGTAAAAGTCCCGAAAGTAAACCCCCACGACAGAGCCCGTGTAAATGTGAATAAATACAACACAACACATGCCCCTACAGACTACGAACATAAAATGTACAAATGAACATCTTATAATTTTTTTTTAAATTGTAAAGATGTTTGTCCGTGAGTGCGCTCGTTTGCACGGGCATGCCCGTAGCTTAGCCACAGTTAGCAGCCAGTGGAAATCATATAAGAACTAAATATGCAAAGTAAGCCAAGAAGCAATAGCGCAGCGGTAGAGACGTCAGCTGAAGAGCAGGCAGTCATGGTTCGAGCCCCCCCAACATCAATTTTTATTTTTAGTGAAATAAGCACGAAACAAGTCCCTGACATATATGTACACATATAAAATTATATTTTATGTAAAATGTAATGAAATGGGCCATATATTTTGAAGAAATTTGAGATAACAAAATAATAAAAAATGTCAGATGTGCCTATAGCTGGGCTACAGTTTTACAAGTTGAGTGCATCTGCCCGTAGGTGAGCAGTGGTTTAACAGGTATAAAATGAGTGCCCGTAGGTGAGCAGTGGTTTAACAGGTGTAAAATGAGTGCCCGTAGGTGAGCAGTGGTTTAACACGCTGAAACTGTGTTCCCATGGCTGAGTTGAGCGTAATATGCATGCTGACAGCCAAATGATGCGTAAACCAGCGTAACCCATTTGCGCGGAGCTGCGCACCGCGCCAACAAGCTAACCGATGGGCAACGTTGAGCAAGCTGTAACAAAACTGCCTTTACACAGACACACCTCCTAGCCTGTGTAGACAGTCATAAAATATAAAAAGCAGTGGCCAGGTTTGAACCCAGGATACCATGCACAATATTCAAGGTACTGAACCACTAAGCCATGACAGCTGCACTTAGAAATGCAGTAATAGCATATATATAGGAATGACTAGAAAGAGGAGCATGACAAAGCAGGTTTTGTGAAGCTGATACAATTCCAAAATGGCCAATCACAGATAAGTGCGGGAAAAACAGCATATATAAGCCCCATAGGCGGGAATACACAGCATAACTGATTGTAGAACTGACTTGCAGCCAGAATGTCAGATGTAGGTGAGGGTAGTTGCTTTCGAGCACAGAGGTGGGGCATTGAGGAGTCCAAATATATGGTTTGGCTCCTTGTCCACAATCATGAGGCCCAACTCATACAGGGCCAGGTCCTGTGGGGAGCATATAGGGCTGAGGCATGGGACCGGTTGGCTCATGATCTCACCAGTGCCACAGGGATACCAAGGACTGGTGAGCAGGTCCGTCACCACCATGCGGACCTGAAGAGACGGAAGCAGGACCAACTGAACCGTTGGATCCAGGAGGCCCGGCAAATGCCCAATGCCCCACTACTGAGTAAGTTACATGTAATTATTTATGTAAGAAATTAACCTAGCTGATATTAGGGAGATGTGTATTCCAATATTACTTTATTTATATTACAGCTGCAGGTGTCCGTTCTGCGAACTGTAGAGCCTATGGCGATAGGCTGGCACAGTTGCTCCACCAGGCAGGTCAGTAATCATCTCCCTGTAACTGTAAATAAATATATAAGTATGACAGTTAGCAAAAGAGTGCAGTGTAGTCACTAATTAATAAAATGTGCAAGTAACAGTGTAAGAGGGTTTGCAAGTATTGCTTGATTACAAAAGTGTGATGCAGTCTGTAATCCAAACAGAAAAATGAAACAAGTGTGAAATAAAGATGTCCCACCTGTAATATAATAGTACATAACCTGCAGCAGGCTGAAAAGTACAGCTGCGGAAGCTGAGTAAAACACGTGTGAAATATATCCCTGTTGAAATACAGAAACATGACAGAAGTGAGACTGTTGGAAAGGATTGTTAGAACTACATGTAAAACATGTCAATAAAGCCTAGAATTAAGTACCATCCTGAATTGTAAAAATAAAACAAGTGAGAGTGTGAGAAAGAGTTATGAATCCACCAATAAAGTAGTAATAACTCCTGAATAAAGTATACTGCAGTCAGTACAGAATGAAATGAATGTGACAAGCAGAACCAAACAGTAACGTGTTGAAAATGTTACTGCAGCTGGAATGTGTATCCCAAAATCTGGATATGTTGCTCTCAGTCTGCAATATGCAGATAGTATGGTTGTCTGAAATACCAAACATCCACAGTTGTCTATAGCTATATAAAGCAAATGTAGCAGGATGATGTAGCTGAACAGAGCCAGATATGAATGTGTATGAATAAAAATTAAAATGTATATTGATGTAGCAGTAACATTCCTATCACCAACTTGAAGTAGTTATCACATAGGAAACTGTAGGCAGAACTGTAGTGTGTATATATCTGCAGCTGTTAGAAATGTACAGCATATGTATTGGTATTTGAAGTTGTTAATTACATTTTCTTCACCCTACCCTATAACCACATATAATCCATTCCACGTGAAATTGATATGTGCAATCACAATTAACACCCCTGGACATTTGTCCTGTTGGTTCATACATATTTGCATGTACGTTGATGCATCTGCCCTGATCATACATCCAAACCCGATGGCCTGTTGCCATCAATCAACCCTGCATGTTGTTGGACTGTGTATTGCTGTTCAAAATATGCATGTGTTATGCTTGCTGTTCAATGGTTTGAATATCTGGGTGTTTGGTTAATGGGAATACTAATGCATGCTGTTACAATTAATTGTGAATGGTATTGTACATTACTAACCCAAACTGTCATGACATAATGCAAAACATAGGACGACAGGGAAGGCGGGTTCCAGCGGACCCACCTCTCCCTCCTCAGCTGGCGAGTGCACCTGACAGTAGTGCCCAGGCTGGACCCTCCTCCGGTGGCCCTGTGCCACCTGCGGGTGGAAGCGCTGCAGGGGATGGGGCTCGTCCCCCCTCTGCAAGTGTGGCCGGAGAAGAACATCCACTCACCCTCCGTAGTGTCCAGACTGTGGTGCGTAGGGAGATCTGGGAAGCTGTTCTTGGGCCCATACGCCAGCTTGAGGCACAGGTGGCACAACTAACGGGCGTGCCTGCTGCCTGGCCTACACAGCCCCCAGCACAGCCCGTCCTGGGCCGTGAAGGCACAGTGGCAACTGCCCATGGGAGGGGATATCAGTTCCACTGTTGCCATCTGTGGGCTCATGGGCTCTAGATATCCAAACATCTGTCCCCGTCAATTGTGTAACCCCCCCACATGTGTCATACACCGCCCCTGTATGCATCTTGTTTGTCTTGTCTGTTAACCTACCCAACCTACCTCCCCAGCTATACCGACTTCCTGTACCTGACATACCACTCTCACCTGAAAAAAAGCGCATTCTGTACCCACCAACCAATTACGCCCCATACATAGCTGCCCATTTTGCACACATGTCTGCTGGACATGGAAACTGTCAATTACAATTGGCTGTACAACAAGTATTATTGTTGTCCTTACACCTCTCTCAGGGGTGGAAGGTTTCAAATGTCACACCAAATTACAAACATATGCACAGCTGTTGCTGATGAAGAAATGGGCAGCTATGGGCCTTACCTACATCCCTCCTGCAAAACCCGAGCTTGTTTCCCTACTGTCTTGCCCTCTTTGTGACCCCTTTTTCACCACTTTCCTGTCTCCCCATTTTCATTTCTTTCAAAGAAATTAGCGTGGGTGTGCGCAAGAGTAAGCACTTTTAAGCGGTTGTAAGCGGGTGTGCGCAGAGCTGAATGCCAGTGCACATGCGTGAGCTCCGCGCAAACCAGCGCTAACCCGGTTACAACTGCTTAAAAGTGCCTTAGTCACTCTGAATGACAAGGCCTGTAGTCTGCTGAAAAGCAAAATAAGCTACTAAGCCATGACTGTTATATAAGAACATTGTGCTACAATAAATATATCATGTAATAGTAGGAATGAATGTAAAGGGAATATAGGATGTGTAGTACACAAAGCATGTCATGTATATTTACTGTCAAATGTAGTGGATTTCTATAATAGTAGTGTGTGAACAGAAACAGCCATGCTAGTTGGTAGCTAGTAGGTAATAATGTCACTGTAGCACCTTGCAAGCCACACACATACTCACAGCAGGATAATCACTGCCCATACCCCACAACCTCTTACAGGAACACATCTGGACTAAGTAATTAAAAATGTGGAGCAAAGGCCCAAAAACAGGGACACATTCCAAATAATGCTCCAACAAACTTAGACAGTTGAGAGAGTAACAGGTTCTGCATTTTGTTGGATGTTTGGAAGGGTATGAAGTCTGAAACTGAAATGTTTGTCACTATAGTCTGACTTGAGCCCAGAGTGATTTGCCAGAAAAAGCTGTTTATGAGATATGGACCAAAATATGAGGCAAAAATGTGGACAACCTGCAAATATCTGTACACTTGAGAGGTCTGACACTGCCATATTTGAATAGTTAAGAGCCTAGACATAGCAACAGTGACTGAGTTACAGGGATGCCCCACAGACTCCTGTGAAATGTACAAACAGTAGGCAGAAAGGTGTTACAACACATGCAATGGTAACTATGAAGTACTGAAAGTATGCACCACTTGCATGTCGGAAATAGTGTAGTAATACATATGCTCATGCTAACCCACAGTCACAACTGCAGAATACCAGGCAATTTAATGGGTGTACCCCACTGATATGTACCATTCCATGAGGCAGATAAAAGATGCACCTGAGAGTCTCTGTGGCCTGCTCAGCAGCATACTCAAATACCCTAATAGATGTCAAGGCCCACACCATGGCCAGACCACACTGCATGCAGTAATACCCTAGCAGATATAGCAATCATTCCAAGGTGTGAATGTACATGGAAAATAGGAATGCCACAGCAACACACTACAGTCAAGACACCTAGCAGGCATACAAGTAGTGAATGTAAAGGGCAAATATTGAAGCCATAGCAACAAAGTGCAAGAGCCACTGCTATATATCTGTTACACCACATGTCCCAGAGGAAAGCACACACACCCACATTAACAGTAGCAGTAGTCTTAGGTGTCAGTGTACATACACACTTAGTACAGGAAACTGGAGAAATGAATGGAGAAATGTTAATCTCCAACACAGCCAGAAATATGAGAGAGATACTAACCATTACACTCACAGAACAGTGTCCACAGCATACCAGCATGGTCCCTGCCCTTAAACTCTGAAAGGGCTACGCCTATCTCACATACCTTTTTATAGCACTGTCCTGGAATCACAGTGAGAACTGCAATCAGTACACAACTGGCTGCATGCAATTAGCAAATGCTGGCTAACAATTGGTGCAGAGGCCATCACATGGACATATGCAGATACCTAGAAAAGCATGCTGTACTCCCAGTCCATACATGCAATACTTTCATTGCACCCTGTGGAGGTAGGGAGAGACAGACAGAGAGAGAGAGAGAGAGAGAGAGAGAGAGAGAGGGAGAGAAAAAAACATACACAAACAAAACCAGTCATCAAAACCCACTCGAAAGCTAACAACTGCCAACTGGAGCAGCAGGACACCAAACCAAACGGCAACGCAAGCAGCTGTGACAAACACAGGTAATGTAAAGTAATACTTTAAAAGTCTACATACTGTGAACCCTCCATATGTGTCATTGGTCTGTATCCATATGTATATGAAGATGTGCATAGGGCAGGGGACATACAGCAACTATCAGTGAAGGCTGTACATACATATGTATGTGAGGGCATCTATGTGCACATATAAATGTAGGTTGAATGTAGGTTGTAGTGCAATGTACAAAGTAGTTTTCACAGTTATGTATGTTTAGCAGTATGTTAGTGTGTGTATACAATTTTGTAAACAAACATGTTGATATACCCATCTATCATATGGATACGTATGTATGCCAATATATGTATGTATGTATATATATATATATATATATATATATATATATATATATATATATATATATATATATATATATAATATGCATATATGTATACATACATAGAGAGGGATGTAGGAATACATAGACAGATGTAGATAGATAGAATATGTAGAAACATATATATGTAATACACACATAGAGATATAGATATATGTAGATACATATACATAGACAGACAGATCTGACTATCTACAGATATGACTGTATATGATGATCTCACACTCCCCCTGTCCCGCCCCCTCTGTCACTCTCACCCCTCTCTGTCACACACACACCCCTCTCTCCATATCTATAGCAATATATGTACATCGATATATATATGTGTATATGTATACAGACATATATATATATAGACATATATATATATATATATATGCATATATATATATATATATATATATATATATATATATATATATAGATATATATATATATATATATATATATATATATATATATATATATATATATATATATATATATATATATATATATATATATATATATATAGAGAGAGAGAGAGAGAGATGTATATATATTCTGAGTGAGGCACATGTGTACAGATGTATTGCAACATGTGCCTGGTGACAAAGGCATGGAGTGAACACCAGTGTCGAAACTGGAGTACCATACCCCATTTTCAAATCACCTGCCCACCACTGCATGTGTCAGGGGTGAACAGAGTCATAAATGTGTACAATAGCAACCCCAATGATAGTCACAGTGGCACACTATTCCTGAAATACCTGCACATGGTATGTGTCAGCAGACAAGATGTGTCAGCTATGGACATGTAGGTCAGTGTACCCCTCCACACCACACAATGGCTGCCACGGTATGTACCTCACATGACAGCTACAGATATGGAGAAGGACACAGTGACATGTACAACACTGTGACAATGCATTCAAACACATTACCAATGCACAGTGACTGACAACACCACAGAGTACACACATACTACCCACATAGAGGTTACCACTCCTGGATTTACATACTTAAGTCACACCCATGACAGATGTCCAACAACCATAGTAACACCTCACACCATCCACAACCTAAATGACTGCTGTGTGTCATCCGTGACACCGCAGTAGAGAGCACATGGTGGAGGTACAGGTTCCTACCCACAGATAAGACATACCCTGCAATAAACCACGCAGCATTAAGAAGCAAGACTCCCCATGAGTACATGTCACACATACCCCTGCTGAATGTTAGTCAGATAGGTAATATGCCATATGAGTCACCCTGTGTAACTGTTTGACAGGAGCAGGTACCATCACATCACATGTGTCACAATGGTCAGGGTAGCAGAACAGTATGCTGCTGTAGTCCCAGGGGCAATAGCATATTTTATTGTATTGTATTGTAATGTATTGTATTGTGTTGTATTGTATTGGTATGTAGAGGTGCCTCCTTCGTGGAGTGGAACCACTGCTGCTGTATGCCAGTGTACAGGTACATATCCTGTAGTCTGGCTAGTGTTACATAGCACTTCTATATGTGTGTTTAGCTCCTCTTGGAGTTCATGTAGCATGCAACCGGGGATACCATCAGGTCCCATTGATGCTGTGTTTTCTGCTTTTCTGAGGGCGGCTCTCACCTGGACATCTGTGATGACAGGGAGGTTACAGTCAGCTGGGATAAGTATGTCTTAGTTTGGGGGAGAGGGAGGGGGGAAACTTGCACTGAACCTGTCTGCCACAATGTTGCCAATATCTGTGGGTTCAGTGAATTATTTGTTGTTGTGTACTAACTATGAGCATATTGGAGGGTTTCTGACCAGGTTTCTAACATAACTGAAGAAGGCCTTGTGGTTATCTGTAGTGTCCCCATTGATTTCCCTCTCAAAGTTGCCCATGGATGTTTGTATGAGAGAAAATAGCTCTTTACTAGTGCTGATCAGACATGCCTTCCCTTTATGGAATTATGCTCTGTCTTGCAGTAGCTTCCATCTTTTGTTATACAATCTGTCTATGGCTGGGGTCCACCAGACAGGATGCTTTCCCTTTGTGGAGAGTGTCTTGGTCTTATATGGGATTGCATGATCCATGCATTCTCGGAGATGTCCATAGAAATCATTTGTGAAGGAGTCAGCATTGTGGGTTGTGTCTTCCACTGGCCCAGTGGCTTAAAGGATACCATGTCAGTGTTACGAAGTGTAAAGTTTCCATTTGAAATGTTATTCACTGTAGTCGTTTGTGCTGGTGGTGGAGGTGGGATATGTATATCCAGGGCAATTAGTTTGTGGTCAGCTCACAGTAGTTGATGATGTACCCATACAGTACCTCGATACAAACCCCCAGAGTGAGTAGGTGCTTTGGACCTGAATCAGTGTTCTGACTGCTGGGGTTTGGTAGTATGTCGTATGGAGTGTGCCAGGTACTGTTGCACAGTTGTTGGCTGAGCACTGATACCTGGCCATTTACATGTGTATCCACCAATAGACAGACATATGCTATATATGTGAGATATGTTGTATCACAACAGTCGAGTAGCATGTGTAGTATGTGTGGCAAATTCTGCTGACATATTTTGCTGATATCATGTTATTTCCTTTTTCAGGACCATGACTCACCAGCGCAATCCAGCGTACTCTGCAGCTGAGGATGAGGAAATACACCAGAGCCTGGTGCGGGATTATGCAATACTCTTTTCCCGCACCAGCCAGAATTAGCAGGAGAGGGCTGCACTGTGGCAAGACCTGGTCCGTCGGGTAAATGACATAGGCACGCATAATAGGACATATGAGCAGGTACGACATCACTGCAGTGATTTAATCAGAACTGTCCGTCAGCGTGCGTCGGATATCCACAGGCAACAGGTTGCCACAGGTGGTGGGGTGGCTACACATCCCCCACTCACCAGACTGGAGGGACTACTCATAAGTGTTGTGGCTCCAGCCCGCCAACAACAACAATAGCAGCAGACCTGCATTATGTTGGAGGCTGGAGCCACACAGCACCAAGACTACGAGCGTGCAGGTAATATGCCATATGTATAGTTGACTGTTGTGTACACTGGTAGTTAATGCATGTGTGAGGTGTGTCCTTGGTTTGTAGCTGTCATCATAGTATTTAATGTGCAAGTGTGATATTCTCAATATCAGCAGCTGACCTGTGAAAGGCAACTGTTGTACTACTGACCTGTATCATACTCAGTAACAATGAAACAGTTGTGCCCACTGACATTCATTTCCTCACTTCTGCAGGTCCCTCCGGTGTAACAGCAATGCAGCCTATCCATGCTGGTGAGTGTGTATTAACAATACCTTTAATAATCTTGATAGTAATAGTAATATTAGGCTCACTTAGTAGTGCTCTGTGTATGCATGCAGGTGTGTCTGTGTCTATGTGTTGATATCTCGCATACTGAATAGTGTGCAAGTGTGCAGCTGTGTGCAAGTGTGCATGTGTGCATGTGTGCAAGTGTGCAAGTGTGCAAGTGTGCACCTGTGCATGTGTGCACCTGTGCATGTGTGCATGTGTGCACGTGTGCATGTGTGCATCACTGGTAACATTGTGTAGACATTGTAAACTGTGTTTCCTGTTTCCCTCCCACAGGTTCTGGTGCTGCTCTGGTGTCATGCAGCAGGAAACC
The DNA here is from genome assembly GCF_019279795.1 of Protopterus annectens. Classification (NCBI taxonomy): domain Eukaryota; kingdom Metazoa; phylum Chordata; order Ceratodontiformes; family Protopteridae; genus Protopterus; species Protopterus annectens. Next base: position 514,920,048 of record NC_056744.1, read on the forward strand.
TGAATCAGGTGCCACGGGTACTGATAATGATGACATCTGTGTAATGGCACAGGAAGGTATGCCAGGGTCCGTCATTGGTCAGCCAATTGACAATACACAGCTGTCAACCCCATCAATGCGCACAGTCATCCTGCCAATACACCCTTTGTCACCAATGTCCCTAGGTGATGGACAGGATACAGTGGGCATTGACCAGGGTAATGTGGTATCTGTGGCACATGCTTCCCCACACAGCAGCCATGGGCATGGCCCTGAGATGGTACCACACAGACAAATGTCCAGGGGTTTTCGTGGGAGCATCCGTGGGCATACTGCCCCTGTCAGATGTGCCCACAGAGGTCTTACAACCTCAGCTATGTTTTGGGCTGTCATGCAGGCACAGTCACGTATGGAACGGTACACCAGACAGGGTCTGAGGGAGCTGACAGCATGTCGCACAGCCATGACTGACAGTATGCGTGACATTGCGGCTGCCATCCGTAATTTCACCGATGTCATAGACAGACGTTGTGGGGACATATTAGATCGGTTCCACAAATACATGTCCATGAGCCAGGGCAATGGTGGATGGTTGAGGCATAGACGTGGGCGTATGCCAGCAACAGCAGCAGCTAGCAGTCGTCGCGGATGACAACAGGGCCGCAGCTGCCCCCATAGTACCAGCAGCAGCCCCAGCAATGCTGGGTCTGTGCTGTCATCAGACCGCCCCAGGAGACCATGTGCACGTGGCTCTGGACAGGCCCGACAGGGATCTGTGTCCAGTCAACGAACACCTGCTTCTGATGACAGTACCCAGTCTGGATTGGTACCGGATATGGTCCGTAGCACCCCTGCAAGGCACAGGTACCGTGTCCGTGGCCAGAGACACTGATCTGTATGACCTGGCAGGTACAGTCTGTGGCTGTCCACAAACACCGGTATATGGCAGCCATGAGGTGGAACTGTGTGCATCCATACACACATGCGAATTGACAACACCCAGGGCTACCGCATACACGCGCACACTGCATCAACATTGCCCCACCTTCTACTGCTGTCCCTCACCAACACACATACACATACATGACAATTGGTGGTATCGGTGGCTGACTCAGGCATACCAAGTTCACACCCTGTGCATATGATGAAACTGTGCCACCTCCTGCAATCTGTAACAACTGTGCAGGTACAGGTTAACATGTTGCTGATGCACAGGGTGACCACATAGATGTGTAGTAATAGTATCATGTTGTTAACAGTACTGTGTGCTGAATTAATTGTGGGTATATCACAGCATGCCTGATGCAGTAAGTGTGTGATTGTCATGTCCTGTTGTCTACACCCATGGTAAGTACCATAGTGTATCATCTGCACATGTTGGCATACTGGTGGTAAGGATGTCAACAGAAGGCTACATACATAGGTAGCACAGGGGATAAGGTAATGAAAGTATTGATACGCAATGATGGACATGTAAACTGCAAGTGGCATGTTGCCCACACTGGACTCTGCAATGCGGATGTTTGAGGATGTTGATATGTGTGCAGTACTACACGACTGGTACAGGACACACAGGAGCACCCTAGCACTGCAAGCTCACATCTCATACCATGCTAGACAGCTCCAACACACAAAACTAACTTTCACTGGAGGGAGAGTCCCCATAAATGTCAGGGATACTGTGGTGGCAGGACAGGTAGCATACATCCTACTAATTATGGAACCACTGAGTGAAGGCTCAGTGTCTGTTATTTGACATGTGTATTACTGCAGGTATAAGCACCTGGGTTTCCATCCAGTTATTGTACATCCTGACGGTACATGGTCTGTACACTTGTGTGTACTGAGACTGGACCCTAGCCATCTGACCTGTGTATTTCCATGTACATCTGTATAGTGCCTGCATATTTGCACTGTTACCTACTGGAAGTGGTACAGCTTGTTTGTTGTACAATGGACTACATGCAGCCCTGCTTACTGTAGCTTTGTTTGCATGCATGTTTGCTTGTAGTTACCCTGGAACACTGATCCCACCTGCAATGCAGATTTACAGAGCTTCTGTGGACTCCTAGTGACATCTGCATAGCTTACTATATGTATGTCCATGTCTCACTTGACAGAACATCAGTGTTTGTCCTGTTCACATGTACGTTGCCTGTGACACATTGCATATGACTTACCTGGCATTTGACCACATGAGCAGTCATATATGCCAGTGCTAACTAATCACAGGCACTACACCCTCACATACTCACCTTCTGTACCTTGTTCCCCATTGGCCCTATGTGCTGTTAATCACCATGGCAATCACAATACTATGGTAGCATGTGCAAAGGTCACTTGTCAGTCACATCTATGGTACAGTTGTGGAATATGTGGGTCATGTGGCAATGTCACAGCTGCCACATGTACACAGTCAACCCTCTCCCCTACACATGGACGTACAACACATGTATGAGATGCAACCACATAGCCAAACTGGGGACTAAGCACTCTGAACCCAGTACTGGCATAACCTGTCAGGTGGCATGAAATACTACAGTGACTACAATACCAGTCTGAAGTAGACCTATACTGACAGAAATCCAAACACATGAACACACTGGGCCATTTGTGGATCCTCAGAATAGCATGCTGCCTGAGCAGCAGACACCTCTGCAGCTGGCACACAGGCATATGTTAAGCCGGAACACAGCACGTGCAACACATAGCACACAAATCCTGTGTGCCAAACAGTCACAGCCTGTACGGCTAGACAACACACCTGCTACAGTTGTGTTAGGTACCTTTATTGTCCAGTACAGTGAGGTCCCGCTCACCAGGCTGGACAAGGTGAAGGTCACAGTGATATGCTCGTGGGGCACTATGGTCCACCACATAACACAAGCATACAGGTCAGTCAGAGGCATGGACACATATGACTCAGTCATTGTCCATGCCACTATGGCTGACCTGTGATGTACCTCCCTGGACTACATGATAGGGGACATAGAAGGGCTCTCTGAGCATGTGGCACAGGCTGGTATGACCCTGACCTTGGTTGGCATCATACCCTCACCAAAAATGCTGAAGTATTACTGAATGCTGATGAATTACTGTAGCTACAACACCCTAGCTGAAAGGTTCCTAGCATGTAGTCACTGCATTGCTATGGAACAACTTGTTACCACTCCCACAACAGGTGAAAACATGCAGCACATGTTCATCAACAACATGTAGACTATATGCCCCAGACCAGATGTGTATCCCTCGCTGCTAGGATGATACCATACACAACTCACACTGTATATACACATACCACATGCAGCACCCGCACAGAAGACCACAGTCATAATGTTATCCAGTGCAAATACCATGTATTCACATGTGGCAGGCGTCAGACATGGGAACTATTGAAGGTCACAGGTACATATGTGTAATTGGCACACACATACATCATCTGTGTCCATTGCCATTACTGGTTTAATCGATGTCATGCATTATTGTGAACAACAACCCACACACATGGGCATTCTGTGTGACAAAAACACACGCGGCATGTATGGAATTCAAAGCCATAACTAACTGTGCTATGACAGTAGTGAGGGACGCAGTAGCAGAGCCTGCTATTTGCATTACTGGGAGATTTGCCCTCTTCTGCTGTACTTGTAGGGTGCTGACATCATCTCTGTGTAGAGATTGGAATATGCAGCAGCTGGTGTGTTGTACTGGTTGCCAAAAGGGTCTTTTCTTTCACACATGTAATTGCACACACCCTACTTCCACCCCCCCCCACACACACACTTGCAAGATTCAAACCCCTACTTAACTATGTTATGAAACTCAAGACAGATGCATTAGCAGAGCGTGCTATTCGCATTACTGGGAGGTTTTCTTTCTCCTGCTGTACTTATAGGGTGCTGACATCATCAGTGTTTAGAAAGGGGAATGTGCATCCTGTAGTGTGTTCTCCTAGTTGCCAAAAGGGACATTTCCCTCATACAGAATTGCACACACACTAACCCCTCTCCCCCAAACACACACACTTGCCATTTGCAGGATTCAAACCCCTACCTAAATATGTTATGACACTCACGACAGAAGCATGCTATCCACATTACTGGGAGGTTTCCCTTCTCCTGCTTTACTTATAGGGTGCTGACATCATCAGTGTTTAGAAAGAGGAATGTGCATCCTGTAGTGTGTTCTCCTAGTTGCCAAAAAGGACATTTCCCTCACACAGAATTGCACACACACTAACCCTCCTCATTCAAACACACACACTTGCAAGATTCAAACCCCTACCTAACTATGTTATGACACTCAAGACAGACGCATTAGTGGAGCGCGCTATTCGCATTACTGGGAGGTTTCCCTTCTCCTGCTGTACTTATAGGGTGCTGACATCATCAGTGTTTAGAAAGAGGAATGTGCATCCTGTAGTGTGTTCTCCTAGTTGCCAAAAGGGACATTTCTCTCACACACTAAGCATTTGCAGGATTCAAACCCCTACTTAACTATGTTATGACACTTGAGACAGATGCATTAGCAGAGCACACTATTCGCATTACTGGGAGGTTTTCCTTCTCCTGCTGTACTTATAGGGTGCTGACATCATCAGTGTTTAGAAAGGGGAATGTGCATCCTGTAGTGTGTTCTCCTAGTTGCCAAAAGTGACATTTTTTTCATACAGAAGTGCACACACACTAACCCCCCTCCACACACACTGAGCATTTGCAGGATTCAAACCCCTACCTAACTATGTTATGACACTCGAGACGGACACATTAGCAGAGTGTGCTATTCATATTACTGGGATATTTTCCTTCTCCTGCTGTACTTATAGGGTGCTGACATCATCAGTGTTTAGAAAGGGGAATGTGCATCCTGTAGTGTGTTCTCCTAGTTGCCAAAAGGGGCATTTTCCTCACACAGAATTGCACACACACCAACCCTGCTCACCCACACACACTGAGTATTTGCAGGATTCAAACCCCTACCTAACTATATTATGAAACTTGAGGGAAACGCATTAGCAGAGCACACTATCCAAATTACTGGGCATCTGTTCTGCACCTGCAGTATTTATAGGGTGCTGACATCATGATTTATACAGAGGTATGTACATCTATTACTACCTGTCAGGTGGGGGATAGCATATATATGCATTTGCAGCCACCTACTTCAGGGTCAGATATGCACATCAGCACTGGCAGGTTATGTTTTATACTATGCTTCGTGACCACAAGACCTGTAACACACAACACAACCAGTTCAGACCACCCCTCCCACATCCGGGACACACACTTTGCTTCCCTGGGAACAGTGCCAAGATATGAAGGTATTCACATACACTATTCCAGTTGTTAACGTCAGGTACAGGTATATTGTGTGTGGGAACTACTCAGGCCTCTACAACATTACCCTACAGCCACTACAATTTGTGAGTCCATGTGCTATGGCAGGACCACTCACCACAGCCACAAGGGGGAATACATATTGCACCTGACCATCTGCAACATGGGTACTCACTGTTCCACACCAGAGGTAGACCACCATTGTTGATATCTGACCATGGACATCCATATCCCATCCCCACCCCCAGGCAAGGTTGTCACTGCAAACAAAGTGTATTTATCAAAAGCAGACTTTGCACTTGTGAAGACTGGGGTGGAAGACTTCAAAGGACCCATGCTGGGGGAGTATACAGGCCACTCTGCATAATCCTTGACAATTGCATTCTATGAGCATGTGGAAGGTTTGCATTGATCATGCTATCCCAAATATACCCATGACTCCTCCACAACAGGACACCCTGTCAGGTGTACACCAGCCATATATGAGCTGTCCAACAGACGGAGTGAGCTAATACATTGCAGAGCAGTAGCCCACAGAGGGAGGACATCTCTGAACAGTACTGGCACAACACTTCAATCCCTCTTAATCATCACGACAACGTGTTGACAGTGAAATTGTCCAGACACTGCAGATAAGGCTCCCCTCAGTCTGTTATTGATGCCCACTTACTGTTAGAGATCCTCACCAACCCTCTTCCAGCACACACCAACAACATGGATGTGGCATAGCAAATTCAACCCCTGCGATCTCCACTGTGTCCCTGCTTGATGGAGGCACAGCACACTAGCCTCAAACGGTGCCTTATGTGACCTACTTTACAGTGGCACAGTAGCCTACTGTACTGGGGATGCAGATGCCAAGCACACTCTGGCTAAGCTTTCATTCCCTAGGGCAAACAGTCTAGTATTGACCTCTACACCCATATGTTTAATTGTCAGATGCACAATATTTGTTGCTGATAGGCTGTTTGCAGGTCTTTATTGCCATAGCATTCCCTGTTTCTATGAACAACTTGTGTATCTGTGGAAGATGTTTGAATATGAGGGGGATCCAGTATATCACTTATGTCTCTGTAGTCATTTAACTGTGTGCACTGGGCAGATTGCTGTAATGTGGTTGGTTCCTGGAATGACACGTACAAATACCAGATATGTGTGGCCAACTGCTAAACTGAGATATGGCCTAAGTGTGTGAGCATGCCCAGTTCAGCCTTTCCATGGCATGTTGTCTGACATATGTCTCATTTATCAAAGTGTGCGAGCATGCCCAGTGTGAGCTTTCCATATGTTGAACTCTGCAGTCCACCACATATGTGGATGAGTGCGAACTTCAACAATATCTCATGTTTATGGTTGTGTGTTGGGTGTCATGTTGTGTACTTACTGGCCAACTGCTTCATGTCTGAACACAACAGGGATTATACTGTGCCTGCAGGGTTTGCATGGGATACTTTGCATACAGTTGTCAACATCCTTTCATACTGACCTAACACTGTAGTACCATATAGTGTACTGGTTCAGTACTTTCACTGTGGTGGACAGTATCCTGGGCTTTAGTCCTATCACTGCTTTAAATTTTCATAGTGAGCACAACAGACTGTTTAGGGGCCAGTTGTGCACATATGACCATGTTGCATTATGTTCAGATATGGACTACTTAAACCAGGCTTGTCCAACATTGGTAGTGATTTCCACAACATAGGTGGACATTGGCAAACACTAGCGATGTGCCCTAGGCCATTTCTAATGCTAGTCAGAGAGTGTGTTTGTCCTTCGACACACATTGTAACTGGAGTTTGCCATGACATATGTCATGGTTAGTATAGTGTGCCCCCGTCTACCTGTGACATAACAGTGATACCCAGGGTAAACCTACTTTCTCCCATCCACTCATCAAGATTCCTCTTGAGGAGAGTCGATGGGTGACTCTCTGGCTAACCTGTACTGGGAGTTTACACAAGAGTGGGGGTGGCTTCTGTGTTATGGATCATTCAGTACAGCTTGTCCTATGTATGTCAGTGCTGGGGTTCAGGTCTCTCATGTGCATAGTTCACTGCCATTCAGATTGTACAAGGTGCAGCATGTTCATTGATTCCAGCTTGGACATGGCTTTATACATCAGGCACAGCTTGCCTCTGGGCAGGCAGTATGGCAGTGTGTGGAGCTGCAGTTTGTTTAATCAGGCAACACATGGCATCTGTTCAAGCTCTTTGATACTCCTGGTGAGGTACTTTTGGGGTCTTTCCAGTTGATGGAGGTGTCGGCTGAGGTACATCCCACAGGGGCCATTGTAGTCAATTGTGACGCTGATGAGGGATGACTGCAGAGCCACAATGACCTCCCCTGATCTAGATCTCACTATCTTAATGATTAGGTGGGTATATGGTATGTTTCTGAAACCACTACAGCCACATGCTTGTCCAATGCAAGATATCGATCAACTTGTGTCCCCAGGTCTCTTATTACATCTTAAGCACTTAATGGGTTAACACCTATGTGGTAATTGGTGGGCACTTACTGTATATTCACAGGGGTTGACTATACACTTTTCTGTAATTAGCTTGCTGACATGGCTATGGCACCAGTTGTCTGTTTCTATGTGGCCCTTTTGTGGGATGCTTGTGTCAGCTGGAGAGTCAGATATGGTGGCCAGTTTGTAGTCCTCTGCAAACTTGTTGAGACACAGTCCTTCCATGTTGGCCTGTACCTATGGGACATATATACCAAACAAGGGAGGTCCCAGGACCAAGCCTTGTAGGATGCCAGTTGTATCTGGTTTGTAGTCTGACATGGCTGCAGCATTTCTGACCATGTCAGTTCTGTCCTTGGTCTGGTTTGCAACCCCTCTACTGACATAGGGGTTTATATTTAAGCTGGTGAGCTTATCTACAATGAACACGTGGGGTATTGTATGGAAGCCTTTTGCAAGGTCCAGCTAGGCTGTGTGGACCACATTCCCCTCATCAATGACCTTAATGACTGTTTCAAATGAGTCAAACATGTTTAAGGGGCAGGATCTGCACTTAAGAAAGCCACACTGGGTAGGGTCCAGTGTCAGTAGGTCCCCAATATCTTTATGTCTGAGGTACATGCTGATCCTTTCCATAGCTTTGCAGACCAAGCTTGTCAGCATTCTGGGGTGGTAGTTTACAGTATCCATTCAGGCAACACCTTTGTGGAGAAGGACCACTGTTGTTGTACACTGCTCTTTGTGTACATATCCTGTGGTAAGGCTGACTTTGAGCAGTAGTGTTATTTGGCATTCCATTCTTCTTGGAGTCCATGTTGGACTCAGCCCAGGACACCATCTCATACCATTGATGCTGTGTGTTTTGCTTTGTAGATGCTGGCTGTTACCTCAGCATCTGCAATGTCAGGGGACCAGCACTCTGCTGGGATAGATATTTTGCATTTTGGGGGGGGGGGTTGCACTGCACCTGTCAGGTTGGATGTTAGCAATATGTGTGTGTATTTGGTATGTTGTTTGTAATATTTGAGTGATTCAGAGCATATCTGTGAATTCCCAACAAGGTTCCTACCATCAGTTAAGAAAGCCTTGTGATTATCCTTAGTGTCCTGTACAATTTGTATCTTCATAGGTTCATAGGTTCATACTAGGCTATCCGCCCTAGTGCATTTCTAAGCCTAGCCAGAGTGTGTGTGGCTTTCGTCACCCCTTGCTATGTGAATATTATGGCCATTTATGATTTACTTTACTGTGCCTCTGTCTGGATGTGACACAGTGAAGAACCCCAGTGTACATCTACAATCATCCATCCACTTGGCATGATTCCTGTTGATGAGAGTCAGTGAGGGGCTCTGCCTAACATGGAGTGGGATTCCATTCTAGGGTGTAGGGAGCCTCTGGGTTATGTATCTGTCCCTCCAGCACATCCTATTTCATTATGTGTTGAGGTTGACATCTCTCACTCTCACAGCTCCGATGGAATTGGGTTTTCTGGAATGGAGCATATCCATTACTTCTGTGTTGGACATGGCCTTGTATAACAGGCATGCAACGCCTCTGCATAGGCAGTATGTGACTGCATACAGCTGGGGTGTCTACAGCCAGGCAGCATATGACAAATATTTGAGACCCTTTATCCTCTTGGTGAGGTACCTTTGAGGTCTTTCTAACTGCTGCAGGTGTCGGGTAAGGTCCATCCCAAATGAGGCATTGTACTAGATTATGGGTCTGATAAGAGAACAGTATAGGGGCACAATGACCTCTGTTGATGTAGATGTGAATCCTTTCATGATACGGTGTCCAATATAGACAGTCTTCCTAGCCACGTTGGCAATGTGAGTGTCACATGACAGGTTACTGTCCACTTGTGTCCCTAGGTCCCTGATTACTCCTTCCATACATAATGGATTACCACCTATGTGGTAATTTGTGAGTACCTTGTTTGGTATTTGGTGAGACATTCATACTGTCCAGTGTCTTCAGGATGTCTGAGTGGGGTTTCTGTGTGTGAGTGTGTAGTCTGTAGCATGCTACAGACTGTACAGCAGTTTTGCCTGTGGTTAGTTGCACATGGGTGGTCTCCGATGCTTCGTGCAATGTCAGTTACCTGGACGTGTGGGTGTCTGTGCTGAATATGGATACTCCCCCTCCTTTTATGTTTTGGTCCAGGTTTTGGGGCCATAACACATGATATGAGTTATAACCTGGTAGTGTTGGTGTGCTGTCAGGAGCCTTGCTGCAGGTTTCTGTCACTGCACGGACATCGATGTTCTCCATACTGGGGAGGGGCTCGGGAGCATGCATGTTGAGGTTTGCACGTCTGGCATTGGGCAGCATTACCCTTATGTTTCTTTCCACTTATGTTTTCTAGGGAGGTGGGTTAGTCTTTTCAGCCTTGCCTACGAAAGGCTCTATGGAGGTGGCAAGAGCCTTATCCAATATCCAGATGCCCAGGGGTAACAGGTGCAAGCCATCCCTGGCACAGCAGTGTGACTTGTCAAACGTGACATCCCAAGCAGACAGACATTGGATCCCCTTGGAATGACACCAGTAATTGTGCCACTTCTTAAAGCTGATCATTCTGTGTTTGTACTGTGGCATCATTCTTGGTGAGAGTAGGATGCTGCACACGGTCAGTGTCATACCGGCCTGGACTACATAATTGGAGAGCTCATCTATGTCTCTTTTCATGTAGTCTGGGGAGGTACATCTCAGGTCATTCACACCAACATGGACAATGACTGCATCATATTTGTACTTGCTTTGGGGTGACCTGCGTACTTGTGTTATGTGGCGTATTGTAACAGCCTACAGGCAGCTTACTGTACCCTTTCCCTTGTTCAGTCTGGTGAGCGGGACAGCAGTGTGTCTGACTATGGAGTCACCTATTACAACTGTATCAGGCATGTTGTTTCTCCTTCTGGCCTGTGACTGTTTGGCACACCAGCTTTGTGTACTATGTGTTGCATGTGCTATGTTTGGAGGTAGTGGTTGCTTGGGTGTCTGCTTTGGAGGCCTCTGTTGATGTGGTGTGTTTGTAATTAGGGCCTCCGGTAATGTTTTTCTGTGTTTATGTCTTTGGTTTGCAGTTGTGATAGGTCTATGTAAGACTGGGTTTGTGGTGTGTTACCTTCTCCTCCTGTCTAGTTTTGACAGTACTGAGTTGAGAGAGCTCAGCCTCCAGTTTGGATAAATGGTTGCATCTCTCACATATATTTGTATTTCTTGGTGGGAGGTGAGGGTTGTCTGTGTACATGGGGCAGGTGTAACATTGCCTCAAGATTCACAGATTCAACTTGTTGTAGCTGGCCTTAGTGGATTGTATGAGTGGACATATTTTATTGCCATACTACTGATCAGTGATTACTTCCCTTTTTATGTTTGCTCTATCATGTAGTAGCTTCCTCATTCTCTTGCATGGTTTGGTAATGGCTGGAGTCCACCATGCCAGATGCCTGCATGTATGGCATTGTGTCTTGGTTTTATTTGGGATTGCATAATCCATGCATTCCTGGCAGTGTTCATGGAATGCCTGTATAACAGGTTCTGAGGTGTGGCCCATATTTTGCACCTGCACAGGGCCTTTAATGGATTCCACATCAGTTTGGAGGAGTGCAACTTTTGCTTTACACATGTTTTTCACTGTGGTTTTCTGGCCAGGGACTGTGGTCAGGATGTGTATATCCGGTGTGATTACTCTATGGTCTGGTCTTACCAGTGAGGGATACACTTCTCATCTTGCCATCCAGTACCCATGTTGCTGATTATCACATCCAGTATGCTTACCCCTCTTGTGGGACTGGTACGTTGGTCCTGGGCATTTTGGTTTATGGATTCTAGGCACTTTTGTCCTACAGTGTTGGAGCTAGAATAATGCTCCCAGTCTATGTTTGGGTATTTTCAGTCACCCAATATAATGTGGTTTGGAGGGCTTTATATATTCATGTATTCCAACATAGGCCAAGTGCAGTTCCTGGTGTTAGGATGGTAGTCTGTAGCAGGCTATGAACTGGGAGGCAGTTTTAGCCACTGTTACTTGACCATGGCTAGTCCATGCTGCTTCTTGTTGTGGTACCAACATGGGGGTGTGGTTATCCTTGACAATTATTGCTAGTCACCCTCCTTTTGTAGCTTGTTCCATGTTTTGAGGCTGTACAGCACAGTATGAGGTGTAACCTGGTAGTGTTAGGGTGCTGTTGTGAGCCTTGACCCAGTTTTCTGTTACAGGACAGATATCAACATTCTCCATACTGGGGGAGTTTAGACTGCATGGATCTTGCTGTTTAGACTTCTGGCATTGGGTGGCATTACATCTAGGTTCTTATCCCTTGTGATACCTATGGAGGTGGGTTTGTGTTTTGAGCCTTACCTATTCAAAGCACTCTGTGGGTAACAACAGCCTTTGCCAGTATCCATATGGCCAGGACTGATAGGTGCACACCACCCCTAGCAGGTGGAGCATCATGTCATGCTCAGCATGTCATCCCAGGCTGGCACACATTGGATCCCCTTTGACTAACAGCAATACTTCAGCCAATTATTGCAATTGATCATCTCATCGTCATATTGTGGCATCATGCTTGATGAGGGTAGGATGTTAGTCAGGGTCATCAAGTTTGCATATACTACATGGTGTTACATTGCTTAACACATGGCATTCATGCCTCAGGTGGTGCTGCAGGGCTGCCTCTGTCGGATGCACATACTACACTCCCTGTACATGTTTGAGAGCAGGTTATGTCATTTTAGGCATCCCTGTTATTATATGAGTGAGTCAGAGAGGGGTATCATTCCCAGGGTTCCTACTGAGCCAGTGTATGTGCTATGCGTTGCCTCTTTGCCAAGGCCAGGGCATACTGGGCATGCCTCTTTCTGCCTACTGGGGCAGGCTCAGGTTGTTCCTCCTCCGAGTCACGCTCTGCCTGTGATGGCCTTGGCAATGGTGGGGGGCTGTTTGGCCCGGCCCTATGCTGGTCCTGCTGCAGCTGTTTTTGTAAGATCATATTATGTAGTATAGCACATACCATGACAATTTGGGTACATGTAGTTGGTGAGTACTGCAAGGCTCCACCAGATGTGTCCAGACACCGGAACCGTGACTTGAGCAGCCCAAACACATGCTCTATTACATTACATGTTTGTGCGTGTGCCTCATTATGGCGTTCCTGTTCAGGTGTGTGTGTGCATTTCTGATGGGTGTCATCAGCCACTGCTCCAGTGCATAACCTGCATCTCCCACTAGGTGTCCATGTGGGATGTCCCCACTGGCAGATGTCTGGTACAGCTGCGTCAAATGCCAGATATGGGAATCATGGTAGCTCCCAGGGCAGCCAGCACACACATTCATTATTATGCCCTGGGCATCACACACGACCTGGCAGTTAATGGAGGGGAAGCCCTTGCGGTTAATGTAGGCCCTACCTCGCTCACCGGCTGGTGCTTTGATGCATATGTGCGTGCAGTCTATTGCACCCACTACCTCAGGGTATTCCGCTATTTGCTGGAAGAGACGCATATTGCTGGCCAATACCTCACGGGCATTGGGGAAATATACATGATCACCGACATATGCTGACATGGCATCCAGGAACTGGTGCAGTACCCTGGAGGCTGATGCCTGTGATATCCCCATCATATCACCAGTTGGTCTCTGGAAGGTACCTGTTGCTAGTATTCCTAGGCCAACACATATCTTGGTTTCCACTGGGATGGGTTCCCCTCTGTTGGTTCTGTGTGTGAGGCGTGGCCTGCACAGCTTGACAATTTGCTGCAGGAGGTCTCTGTCCACTCTATAGCGCTCCACTATCTCCAGCTCATGTAACCCATGGTAGGTGACCCTGGGCCTGTACACTCTTCTCCGTCTCCTCACTGTGGGTTGTCTGGCACCATTTGCATTGTCACCACCCTCAGCAAGTAGCATATGTCTCCTTATGACAGCTATGGCAGCCCCTAGCATTTCAGCTCTGAGTTCAGCTTTTTCAGTTTTCACTTCTAATAGCTTACTCCTGTCTTGCAGTGTCTCTTGAGAGAAACATCCTGCACTGCTGTTTGCAGAGTTTTAAGTGTTTGGCTGGGCTACTATTCTGCCTGTGTAATTGCCTGCTTCTAATTGTTTTCACCTGCTAGCTCCAGCAGTATTCCCTGCTAGCTTCCTACTAATTCTGTTGCTTCCTGTTTCCTTTCTGTTTCCTCAGGGGGGAGCAACGCGCATACCAGCAGAAACACGCTCACAGTGGCTTACACGCGCGCACACACGCTTACACGGTTTAGAATCGTCTTATTCGGGTTAAAACGCATGCACACCAGCGCAAACAGTCTTACAAGTCTGCCAACAGGCTCCCACATGGTCAGTCTGCCTTACACGCACGCACACTGCCCTACTCGCGCCTCATGGCGCGCACGCAAGATGCACCCAGCAAGAAACTTTGGTGTAAGCAACAGTGTACACCTTCCATTTCTTGACTTTCCCATGCTTATCTTGTGGCACTCCTCTTTCCATGACATGTGTCTGACATGTGTCATGTAACACTGACCTCCAATGAACTGCATTTCTTTCTGCCATTCCCCCCTGTGATGTCACCTATCTCCTACTCTATTCCTCCCCTTATGTATCTCTTACACTACTCAGAATGTGCTCATTTGCTATGTGACAGTGGAATTCAGTATCCTAACACTCATTTACATCAGATTGCCTACTAATGTTTAGTTACATGTCTTAGACTCAGCTTCACCCCTTAGCAACCACTAAACGGTGGCCATGTTGTTTTTGGTCTGCTGGTCCCTGCATTGTAAATCCATGTATTGCATAAAACCCACATTTGTGGGTTTATAACCTTCATTTTTATGTTTTATATAGTGCAGCCCGTTTGCGCGGGGCTGCGCTGCGATATTTATTTCTCATATTTGCATCGGGGTACCTTGCCAATGGCCACATATTTGGCCATTGGCATGCTGCCTGACACATATGCACCCTTTATTTGGAGCTGACATGTCTCCATTGTGTTATTTGCAGAAACGTACTCAGTTGTCAACTGAGTACATTTCTGCAGCTAAAACAGCTCTTACACGGGCTGCTTTGGGCTTCCTGGATCGCTAATCTACCTCGTTTGCATGCCTTTCGGCTGCAAGTGAGGTGATTAGCATATCCACGCCCACTCCGTGTAAGAGACGTTTTAGCTGGTCTCTTACACGGAATTTCGGGCTGTTCCTGGATCGCAAGGGCTGCATGGAGTCTTACACTACTCTTAGACTCCGTGCAAGCCTTCATGAATCCTGCCCACTATAAATATTTAATATCAGTTTAGTGAAATCTGAAGTAAAGTTAAGTTCTTTAAAGAGTTTTTGTAAGTATGACCGACTAAGGGAATTGAACACCTTACCAATATCCAGACTAATAAAAGTTAATTGTTTCTTGGTTTTGTTTGCAATGTCTATTAGAGATTGTAGCTTAATAATATTGTTGTGCACTTTTCTATGTAAGATAAAGCCAGTTTGATCAAAGTGTATTAGACTGGGTAATTTATTCTTTAGTCTTTTGGCCAGGATAGACATGAAAATTTTATAATCAATATTTAACAATGATATGGGTCTATAGGATGTACATAGTTGAGGGTCCTTGCCTTGTTTCAGAATGGGGGAAATTATTGAGTTCTTCCATGAGGGTGGTAAAATTGTTTAACCATGGAGAATGTGTTTAATAATAACTTTATTGGAAGAATTTTGTATATTTCTGGGATTATCACATCTAACCCTGGGGCTTTATTATCCTTCAGATTTTTAACTTGTTCTTTCACTTCTACTAAAGTTATTTGTTTATTTAGGGTACTATTTTGTTGTTTTGATAGTTTAGTCTTGATATTTTCTTGTAGAAATGTATCTATTACATTGTCTGAATCTAATGGTGATTGCATGTCATTGATTGACCGATAATGATTTCTAAAGGCTTCTAATATACCCCTGCGTTGGGAGTGTGGCTTAATGGCTGAGGTGTTTGCCTTGCATACACAAGGTGCTAGGTTTGAGTCTCACAAGCGATAATTGGCTAGGCTTAAAATGGCTTGCAAGGGCAGTGAGCTTAATACTAAACTATGAACCTCCTAAATCATTTGTTCTTTCTACTTTGTTATTATTCTTGTATTTAATTTCATTAATGTGGTTTTGTTTATTAATTTGTTTGGCTTTGATAGCTAATTTATGTAAATGTTTGGGGTTTACTGAATAGGACTGTAGTTTAATCTTTTCTAAGCTTATAGCAACCTTATGATTCAATATTTCTAAATATTTGTGGTTTAGCTTGGAAATTTCAGTAAGTACTGCTTTATCATTTGATTTTAAATTTGGTTTCAGCTTATCTGTTTTGGCTTGTAAATCAGAAGGTTCCTTGTCCCATTCCTTTCTCCTTTGAAAATACCAAGCTTTAACTTCACTAAAGATGTGAACTTTTAATGCATCCCAGAGTATGATATCTGTTACTTCACCATTATTGTTGTTTTCCATAAATGCATTTATTTATTTTAATAACCACTCCATAAAACCTTTTAACTTAGTAACATAGGCTGGGATTCTTTGAATAATTATTATATCATCTTTTTTCACAGTCAAGCTGAACAAAAAGGCATTGTGGTCAGAATGTGGACATGACTGTTATGCAACATCACTTATTTTAGAGTGAAGAGTGTTAGACGCAAACATCTTATCAATATTAGTTTGTGTGCCAAATTGGAAATAATAGTGAGTGTATTGAAGAGAATTTTGAACTCTTAAATTATGTATGTCTCTAAAATTCATTGAGGCTATGAAACTGTTTACCTTTTTAGCTTGTGTTGTTAGTTTAACCTTACTATTTTTAGAGGTGTCTTCATCTGATAACAAGCAATTGAAATTTCCCACCAGAATAATTTCTCCCTTTGCATGTAAAGTAATGAGATCCAAGTATTTCTTCACATATTTAGTTCCTAGACCAGGAATCCAATATGAGTTTACCAGTGTGAAGCATTTCTTATTAACTTCTAGTACTACTAAGCTTAACATTCCGTCTTTATCTGAAAAGGTGTTTAAAATTTTAGGTAGTGTATAAGTATTATTCCAGAGTATAAGAGTACCTCTCCTTTTGGCTCTAAAGCAGGAATCTGTGAGAATTGTAAAACCATTAAATGATAATTTTTGCAAATCCTTCTCCAGCAAGTGGGTTTCCTGCAAGAAGATTATCTGAGCTCTGTGCATGTTAATGAATTTAATTAAACCAGCTCTTCTGACATTGCTATTTAAGCCATTAATATTTAATGATAAGCATTTATATATATCATCATTTAAAGTTATATTTAGAGCATCAATAGTACCTTCCAAGTATAATGACTTGAAGTAATTCATGGAGTTATGTATCATGGATGAGCCAAAAATCTTTAGAAACAAATTCTGAAACCAATAACTAAGAAAACATACATACATGGAACCTAAAGTTTCAGGTTTAGTTAATAAATTAACTAAACCACCCTTTAACACCATCTCATACACCAAAAACATACATGAATAGCTTCTGCTTTAAATGTAGTACATACAAACAGTAAAGCATTTCTAAGGTAACTCAAACAAATGTGAACATAAAAAGTCCGTCAGGCAATCACCGTGGATTTGTACGCAGTAATGTGCAAACCACTACTAGGTATTGGAAAATAAGGAATCAGTTTCACAAATTAACCTAGTTGCTTTATCAGCATTAGCTTCTAATACCTATATATTTTATACCTGTATTACAGTCTCTTGTGTTTATATCTATAGCAATACAGAATAAAAAGGGGGGGGGGCATATGTTGGTCTACCCTGTATTTTTTGATGAGAAACCTCTGAGGATGAGGATGCTCCAGATGTTGCAGGTGCATGGCAAATTACATGCTAAAGAGTGCATTGTACTCAGTTATTGTTCTGATCAGTAGAGTGGTGCTATGATATCCTTAGATCTGGATGTCATGACCTTACTTATAAGCTGAGCCACACAAAAGGATTTCCTCACCATCACGGGCACATGGTAGTCAAAGTTCAGATTACTATATATCTACCTGAGCACCCAGATCTATTACCACTGGGTCCACACTTAGGGGAGTGCTATCACTTTTAAGCAGGTACTGCCTGCCCTTGATGAAGCTGAAGTGGGTTGGGCCTAGAGTATGGAGATTTCCTATGTCATTGTTAATCAGGTCCATAATTATTCTTTCCATAGCCTTATATATGAGGGTAGTCATCCTTGTGGGTCAGTAGTTTCCTGTGATCCTCTCTTGTGCAGAGGGCTGACTGTTGCTGCTCTACACTGTACTGGGATAGAGCTAGTCTGGAGACTGTAGTTAAATAAAAATCCAAGTGGGTCAGCTAGGTCATTTTTCAAGCTATTTAATAGGCACCCCTGTGATTCTGTCAGGGCTCATTGATGTTATGTTTCTAACTTTAAAGAGTGCAGTGATGACCACTTCTTCTGCAATAACAGGCATAGGAATGGTAGGGGATATTTTATGCGGACTGACCAGAGGTGATGATAGGTGAAATTTGAGCAGAATTTATTGGCCAGCAGGTTTGCTATTTCATTTAGCTGAGCAAAGATAGTGCCATCTACAACCAACTCAGCACATTCTTGAGTGTTTCCCTTAAGATTTCAGACATAACAAAAAAACTGTTCTGTGGTTAGCCTTTGCTTGGGAGGCTATTTTAGTATCGCATTTAGCTTTTAAAGACTTGACTAGTTCTGTGATTTGCCTGTTGAGACTAATGAGGGATTCTTTTCTCTGTTGTGCACCCTCCCTCTTACTTCTGTACAGTATTGTCTTCCTTCTGTTGTACAGTATACTTATGCCAGGGGTCAACCAGTATAGCTTGTTTTTCTGGCTAGACCTGTGTTTAGTTCGGTCAGGTACTGACATTTCTATGCAGTTGTTTAAGTGGTTGTACAGGGCATTTGTTTATACTTCTGCATAGGCACCCATGCTTTTTTTCACATGGGGGAGCTTTAAAATTACCTATGTTATCACTTAGTAGAGCATAATTTGCCTTGGAATAAAATTGTTTAGGGTTTTAGGGTTTGAAGATGGTACTACCTTTGCATTGATTTCAAAGGAGATTGATTTATGATCCAATCTTACCAATGAGGACATTACACTGGGGGGAATGCAATGCTCCCCCATGTTTGTGATCACTATATGAAGGATATTTAACCCTCTAGTTAAAGTGCAGATCAGCTGCTCCAGAGCATTTGCACTGACAAAGTCCAGGAATCTCTGAACCTGCATGCTAATGGTTATATACGTTTCCCAATTTATGGAGAAGTGGTTAAAATCACTCATGGGTAGTGTGTTGAGCTGAATGGTAAATGATTCCATTAACTTTAGGTATGCAGAGTGGTTTTCATGGTTCATGGTTGGGGAAGTTTAGTTAAAAATGATGTGTTGGGGGACTTTGCCTATGCTCAGCTGGACATGGAGGAGTTCAAGAGAGTTATTCTGCTTGACTAATCTAGAGATGTGATTGTTTTTTTTTTATGTAAATGGAAACACCTTTTTTTATGTAAATGGAAGCACCTTCTCCTTTCATTTTTTTTTTCTTTTTCAGCGGGTGATCTGAACATGTTATAGGCATTGTAGCCTTTCACTGCTGAGGTGCTTTCCACAGCTTTGAGCCACATCTCTGTAACTGCACAGACATCAGCATTCACCAGGGAGTGCAGTTTCTTGTTACGACTCCTGGCATTGGGCAGTACCACTTTAGCTTGGCATTGGAGGAGTTTGTTATGTCGGTACATCTGTTGATTTGGCACTGACTAAAAAAGTCACTGTGAGGGTTGCTAATGCTTTGAACAGTATTCAAAACCCTAGAGGCAACAGGTGCAAACCATCTCTGGCAAATCAGCATAGTCTATTGATCATGTTGTCCCAGGCTGACAAATACCAGATCCCCTTGGAATGACACCAGTACCAAAGCCAATTTTTGAAATCAATCATTTTCTGTGTGCATTGTGGTATCTGTCTTGTTGAGGGTAGAATGCTGCTCAATGTGAGACTCATACCAGCCTGTGACACATATTCAAAGAGGTTCAGCGTGTCTCTCTTCATATAGTCCAGGGAGGTACATCTCAGGTCATTCACACCCACATGGACTACAACTGAGTCATACTGGTAGTTGTGGTTGAGTAACCCAAGTACATGTATGATCTTGTGACTCCTGGCCCCTGACAGGCAACTGACTGTAACCCTATCTTTATCCAACCTGGTGAGGGGGTATCAGTGTGTCTCATGATGGAGTCTCATATGATAAAGATGTTTGAATGTGTGGTGTTTTGCATTAGGGGCTTGTTTGTGGAGACACTGTGATTTGTATTTTTATGTGCAGTGGTTAGTGTTGATTTGGATTTGTTTGTATGTGGTTTCTAAGGGCAGCATATGGGAGACTCTGAGGTTTATTAAGTTACTTGTGAGTACCTCTGCATATGTGGGTTTATGTGTCATGACCTTATTTAGTGAGGGAAATGATGTGCATGTGCTGACAATGTATTGGTCATTTGATTTGTCAGTATGTGAGAGTCATGTCTCAGTTTTCATAATCTAACTACATCTCTCAAATACTGTGTTTGTTTGTTTGTTTCAGGATTAAGTGACTGTCAGTATAAATGAAGCAATTGCTGGATTGTCTCAGGATGGCCATATCCACAAGGCTGGCCACAGAGATAGCAGGATAGTGCCTATGCATGGTTTTAGGGTTTTTACTATGGGTATAACCAAGGAGAAGAGTAGGGAAATTTAACTGACCTGAGACGATAGGAAACAGATGAAAAATGGGAGCTATACTAGTGTGAACTGCCACTATCCAACACGGTGAGGCTGTTTTGTGTGCAAAGCAGATGCTACTGGAGCATCAGGGTGACAGTAGAAATTTGCAGAGATAGTTATTCTAAGGGAAACTTTAACTTGTAAATGTTTGCATCTATACAGGGCACTGCTAACCTCCACTGCAAAGAGCAGCCTAATCCAAACACTGGGCTTATATAGAATCAGAAAACATTTTTTTTACAACAGTAAGCCTACAGACCAATCAGAAAACACACAACAAGACTTCAGCCAGCAGCTCCCAACTCAGATAGGTTTGCTACAGCACACTTCTGCCACAAGACTGAGAAAACTTTCTTAATGTAAAAAGGCTGGTTTTAAAGCTCAAGTGCAGGGAAACCACACAACCTAGATACTACTGTCCTTTAAAACTAGCAGACACAATTTAATTTAAGTACTACAGCAGCAATGAAAACAGTTCAGCTTTGAAACTCTATTAAAGTGTATCAAATAATATAGGATTCTTATAAAATATGGTAAAAATAATCAGCAGAAGTGCAAAATGATACTTATTTTCATGTTTTTAGCAGTGGATGCCTTTAGATGCAGCAGCTTGTCTGTAACTCTCAGGTGAAGTAGCCAAACCAACAGCAGCTCTGAGGAATTGAGCACAAACACACACAAACACTGGAGTTATATAGAATCAGAAAAATAAGTTTTGCACAGCAAGGCCTACAGACCAAGCGAGAAGACACACAATAAGCTTTCAGCCATCAATCTCCAACTCGGGTAAGTTTGCTACAGCGCACTTCTGCCACAAGAGTGCAATCAGAAAGCCCTCTTAATGTAATACTTCTGGTTTTAGAGCTCAAGCACAAGAAAACTGCACAGTCTTGATACTACTGCCCTTTAAAACTAGCAGACAAAATGTAAGTAAGTACTACAGCAGCAGTGGAAACAGATCAGTTATGAAACTCTACTAACGTGTGAGAATTGTAACAATTAATATAGGATTTTTATGAAATTTAGTAAAAATAATCAGCAGAAATGTAAAATATTTTTTTTTTTGCTTTAGATGTAGCAGATTCAGTGCAACACTCAGGCAAAGTAGCCAACCCAAGAGCAGCTCTGAGGAAATGACACCCTACATCCAACTAGTACTGTCCTATCTCCTGTACTCTTTGAGGTGTGTATTATGTGTTTCTCTCACATTACACTCCTCACATTATGTTTTTAGATAAAAAAACTAATGCAATGCCACATAGTATACCAGTGCAAAGCATGTTTAACTTTTTAATATCTTCAGCTACTCAGTAGAATCTGCAAAATTCCAATTATTGTACATAATTATATATATTTGAAAATTAATGTTGTATTGTTATGCATTTGGGTTGTGTGTTAAGATTTTTTAGTCCTACCTACATATGGAAACTTTATTCCATACTTTACCTCCATTATATAATATAGACTTAATTTGTTGTCATTTAATACATGTCCGTGCCATTTTGCAAGCAATATGCATTTTCCAAAGAGCACTGCTATGCACTTTCCTATGTTCCTTTTAGCAGACTGCATGTTTCTGTTTTAGTTTTCATAGTTACCTTTATCTGGGAGCACCTCTGTGCCTTACTTTGATACTCACTATTTCCTGCTCACTATATGCTAATTCCACATTGTTTGTCATTTACAGTAGGTGTTACATTACTTGGCAGGTATCTTATGCTTTACTTGGCATATTCCAGAGGGTTGCTGATTTTTTGGGATCTATCCCTTTGTGCTTCTTCATTAAATCAGCAATGACTGGAGATTGTGTTACTTAGAAGCCTTTTTTATGTAATGGCTGTTTCAGAGCAGTTTATTGTGTAAAGAGAAAAATATAAGATGGGAGTTTAACAATTGTGATGAAAGGAATCCATTTTGTTCACATATGCTGACTTTTTCTTTCTAATGACACTTTGTGAGAAAAATGACTTGGTGCACATTTGTTTTCCTCACTATGTAGCTATCAGAGCAACGCCGTGAGATTATTCATTATGGCTGTTTAGGAACAGAGAATGTATAAATTGTGAGATTATAGCAATAACCCACGCCTAGGTGTGGGTAATGCTGGATTTACCCACGGTTGGCATGGTTTGGTCACGAGGGCAAAGCCCGAGTGGCCAAACAAAGCCAACCGTGGGTAAATCCAGCATTACCACACCCAGAAGTGAGTTATTGTTATTATCTAATGACATTATTTAAGAAAAAAAATAATTACTTTTCTTAAATAATGGCATTGTATAATGCCTCCTTGCTGCCCTTCCGCAGCAGACTGTCTGGTATTCTGCGGCAGTTATGATGTACTGCGCATGCGTATGCCTACACAGTACATCAGAGCTGTGGGCAAAAGCAACGGAGAAAGCAAGATATCCATTGCTTTTTACTGTTTTGCTATGTTAAATGGGTTTAACATAGCGAGACAGCTTTAAAAAAAAGCAACGGAGAATCTCCATTGCTTATTTTAAAGCTGTCTCGCTATGTTAAACCCATTTAACATAGTGAGACAGTTTTGAAAAAAGCAACGGAGAAAGCAAGATCTCTGTTGCTTTTTACACACTGTCTCTCTATGTTAAAGGAGTTTAACATAGTGAGACAGCTTTAAAAAAGCAACGGAGATCTCTGTTGCTTTTTTTAAACCTGTCTCGCTATGTTAAACTCCTTTAACATAGCGATACAGTGTTTTAAACAAGACTTATACTAATGGAAAACGTCCGGGCGACCGGACCTTTTTCCATTAGCATAAGTCAATTTACAACGTGCATGCTGACCAATCAGCTTGCACATTTTGGAATATTAATGGGGGGGGGGTCATAGTATAATTTTTAATATTTCTATGGTTGACCATTTTTGTAGCCTTAAATGATCATTTTAAATTTAACAGGTAACACTGTCATATAGCATATGAGACTAAAATCAGACCATGATCATAACCACAAATTGATTTATATGTTTGTAACTCTAAGTCACCAAATGTTTCAGACATTGATATCTAGTAATTCACCTTGAAACGAGAACAAAGGAAAACTCTGGAGGTGAACCTTGCTATCCATTTCAAGGATGTATAACTACATGGCTATAGAAACCCACTCATAAGTCTTAGTAGTACATGGAGGTTTAGCTGCTTTACCAGACACAAAAGCAGAATGTGTAGAAATCCTAGTGCTTTACTACTTTGAAAGCAGTAAGAAATATAATGTTGCCACAAAGTTAGTTATTCACACTTTCATCTTTGAAAGCTGTAATATATTTAGTTCTGCCACACAAACACTGGCCAGGAATTAAGTTTACTTTTAACACTTTAGCAGCTTTTAAAATTGTTAGATACTTCACTCTGTTACACTTTCATTGTGTGTGTGTGTGTGTGTGTGTGTGTGTGTGTGTGTGTGTGTGTGTGTGTGTGTGTGTGTATGGAGTATGTGTCAGTTTGTTCATGTGCATGCATGTCTGTGCATGTGTGAAACTGACACAATGTCCCTCTTGACAGACTAGGTCTAAGGTCCAGGGTTAGCTCAACAATGCCCCCCTCCATCTTGATTCAGGCTGGGTTCTGCCTGGTTGAGTTTCTTCCTTGCCAAGCTCATCAGTTTCCCCATTCAAGATGAAGGCTAGGTCCTTCACCTCCTTAAGGTGAGAGCCCAATGGCCCATTCATTCCTGAGGTTGACCTCACCATTCCTGCCCATTTTCAAGAGGAGTGGGTCTGCTGGTAGAAATGATGCCAATTAGTAGATCAGGTGAACTAGATCTCCTTCCCCTCAACAGCTCCATTGATCTCCACTATGGGTGTCCACATAAAAGGAAGTGTGCATCCTTCACATACCTGCAGCTGCCCAGGCGTGCTAAGTGCATATTACTGTAGGCAGAATGTTCTCATCAAGCTCACACTGTGCAGGTGTACCACCTAGTGCTCCCCTAGGTATGTGTCACCAAAGTGGAGAAACAGATCTGCATCCCACCCCAAGGATAAGTTAGCTGACACTGAATGCTTATTCCCATCCTTCCTGGCACACTCTCTCTCCAGTGAATGTGCAACCATCGAATACAGGTCATCTTTGTCACAGATAGGGCTACTAATCAAACACAGGTTATCAGAGGCACAGGCAGGTCTACTAATTGAACACAAGTCATCTGAGTCACAGGGCTACTAACTGAACACAGATCATCTGAGTTACAGACAGGGCTGCTAACTGCAGAAACATCATCTGATACACAGACAGGGCTTAAGCTCCCTCTTCTACAGGGGCAAATAATCTATTACAGTTTTTAAAACTATTAAAGGCTTCTGTGGCTATTTTGTAGTGGGTGCTGAGTCTGCCATAACATTACACTACAGCTTAACACAGTTTTTCATGCACCTTTTTTTACATTAGTAATCTGCATAGCAAGCTTGTTTTTTTTTTTTTACTTCATTGCAGTCAGAATTAAATTTGAATTAAATGTCAGTCTTTTCCACTCAGTAAATCTTCTATTAAGTATGAAGTCATTCCAAACTTATTTTGCAATATATATATATATATATATATATATATATATATATATATATATATATATATATATATATACCCTAAAAGATATCAAATGCCTCCTACATCACTTGCCCTTCTTTCCTTAAAACAAACGAAAATTCCACATTTGAAATAAATGTATACTGCAAAATGTAAACACGAAGAAGAAACTACAAACCAAATCAACACAACAAGAACTGTGCATCACTCTTTACAAAAATCCCACAAGCTTGAATTCAAAACAGGAAAGAAAAAAGAAATCCTAAAAGTGATTCACCACACACAGGACTTTTTTATTTGTACTGTCATGGGACCATGTGTTTATCACCAGCTCAGGATGTGAAGCTAAAGACCTAGAAACAATCCAAGTAAGACTTCACATAGTCTGAAAAAATTATATAAAGTTCTGAAACTTAACACATTCAGCCTGAAAAACAATCCAGGCAGAGGGAAAACTTGAATAAGAATCAGGTCAATGCCAAGGCCTACCACATGTAGCTGTGAATCCTGATTTGACAGTATAAATTGCAAAGGCAGAGAAAAGGACAGCAGGGGTTGCCCGGGGAAGAAACTGGGTTCTAACTATAAATCTTCATGGTTCCCTGCTGGTCCGAAGAGTCAGAACGTGCACAGTTGTAAGATATGTGACAAAGCAGAGACTAAGCATTGAAAAAGCAGTAGAGATTAAAAACAGTTTCCCTAGTTGCGTCATTACTCTCACTACAAGTCCTGAAGTGATTCTGAAACTTGTTGGATGTTGCACCTTCATGTATTGTTTCCAGGGCAGTTCAGTTAATGACCTCCCATCAGATGGGACCTGAACTTCCATTGTTACTGTTTAGTTGCTAAAATGCTTTCATCCTTATCAAACTGTTGGATAGTAACGCAAAAACTTTCTGGAGGCAGAATAGAATAGTTTCATGTGCTATTTCTTGTTTCTGTTTTTCTTCCCAGATCCTTATGTGAGGATATTTGAACTCTCATAAATGTTTAAATGAAAAGAAGTCCTGCAGTGTGAAACTGCATATTATTTGTCAGACTGAGGAAATGATAGCAGGACAATACCTGGTAAAGTGGTTTAATTTCTGCATAGAATTATTCACCACTAAGCTAAACATTGCTTTGTCTGCAGAGCTGTCAAGAGAATACTAATAAAGAAATAAAACATTTTAGAGCAATGAGAAGAATGCGGACAATTGTACAAGAATGAAGGCATATTTTCAAGTGATGACTTCAACAATTTGTCTCAGTCGTCTGAAGGGCAGTACTCATTCTAGGTGTCTTTACATAACCACATTCAAAGTAATACAATGTATATATTTGTGTGTGTGTGTGTGTGTGTGTGTGTGTGTGTGTGTGTGTGTGTGTGTGTGTGTGTGTGTGTGTGTGTGTGTGTTTGTGTGTGTGAGTATGGAGTATGTGTCAGTTTGTTCATGTGCATGCATGTCTGTGCATGTGTGAAACTGACACAATGTCCCTCTTGACAGACTAGGTCTAAGGTCCAGGGTTAGCTCAACAATGCCCCCCTCCATCTTGATTCAGGCTGGGTTCTGCCTGGTTGAGTTTCTTCCTTGCCAAGCTCATCAGTTTCCCCATTCAAGATGAAGGCTAGGTCCTTCACCTCCTTAAGGTGAGAGCCCAATGGCCCATTCATTCCTGAGGTTGACCTCACCATTCCTGCCCATTTTCAAGAGGAGTGGGTCTGCTGGTAGAAATGATGCCAATTAGTAGATCAGGTGAACTAGATCTCCTTCCCCTCAACAGCTCCATTGATCTCCACTATGGGTGTCCACATACAAGGAAGTGTGCATCCTTCACATACCTGCAGCTGCCCAAGCGTGCTAAGTGCATATTACTGTAGGCAGAATGTTCTCATCAAGCTCACACTGTGCAGGTGTACCACCTAGTGCTCCCCTAGGTATGTATCACCAAAGTGGAGAAACAGATCTGCATCCCACCCCAAGGATAAGTTAGCTGACACTGAATGCTTATTCCCATCCTTCCTGGCACACTCTCTCTCCAGTGAATGTGCTACCATCGAATACAGGTCATCTTTGTCACAGATAGGGCTACTAATCAAACAGGTTATCAGAGGCACAGACAGGTCTACTAATTGAACACAGGTCATCTGAGTCACAGGGCTACTAACTGAACACAGATCATCTGAGTTACAGACAGGGCTGCTAACTGCAGAAACATCATCTGATACACAGACAGGGCTTAAGCTCCCTCTTCTACAGGGGAAAATAATCTATTACAGTTTTTAAAACTATTAAAGGCTTCTGTGGCTATTTTGTAGTGGGTGCTGAGTCTGCCATAACATTACACTACAGCTTAACACAGTTTTTCATGCACCTTTTTTACATTAGTAATCTGCATAGCAAGCTTGTTTTTTTTTTTACTTCATTGCAGTCAGAATTAAATTTGAATTAAATGTCAGTCTTTTGCACTCAGTAAATCTTCTATTAAGTATGAAGTCATTCCAAACTTATTTTGCAATATATATATATATATATATATATTTATCTATATATATATATATATATATATATATATATATATATATATATATATATATATATATATATATATATACCCTAAAATATATCAAATGCCTCCTACATCACTTGCCTTTCTTTCCTTAAAACAAACGAAAATTCCACATTTGAAATAAATGTATACTGCAAAATGTAAACACGGAGAAGAAACTACAAACCAAATCAACACAACAAGAACTGTGCATCACTCTTTACAAAAATCCCACAAGCTTGAATTCAAAACAGGAAAGAAAAAAGAAATCCTAAAAGTGATTCACCACACACAGGACTTTTTTATTTGTACTGTCATGGGACCATGTGTTTATCACCAGCTCAGGATGTGAAGCTAAAGACCTAGAAACAATCCAAGAAAGACTTCACATAGTCTGAAAAAAATATATAAAGTTCTGAAACTTAACACATCCAGCCTGAAAAACAATCCAGGCAGAGGGAAAACTTAAATAAGAATCAGGTCAATGCCAAGGCCTACCACATGTTGCTGTGAATCCTGATTTGACAGTATAAATTGCAAAGGCAGAGAAAAGGACAGCAGGGGTTGCCCGGGGAAGAAACTGGGTTCTAACTATAAATCTTCATGGTTCCCTGCTGGTCCGAAGAGTCAGAACCTGCACAGTTGTAAGATATGTGACAAAGCAAAGACTAAGCATTGAAAAAGCAGTAGAGATTAAAAACAGTTTCCCTAGTTGCGTCATTACTCTCACTACAAGTCCTGAAGTGATTCTGAAACTTGTTGGATGTTGCACCTTCATGTATTGTTTCCAGGGCAGTTCAGTTAATGACCTCCCATCAGATGGGACCTGAACTTCCATTGTTACTGTTTAGTTGCTAAAATGCTTTCATCCTTATCAAACTGTTGGATAGTAACGCAAAAACTTTCTGGAGGCTGAATAGAATAGTTTCATGTGCTATTTCTTGTTTCTGTTTTTCTTCCCAGATCCTTATTTGAGGATATTTGAACTCTCATAAATGTTTAAATGAAAAGAAGTCCTGCAGTGTGAAACTGCATATTATTTGTCAGACTGAGTTAATGATAGCAGGACAATACCTGGTAAAGTGGTTTAATTTCTGCATAGAATTATTCACCACTAAGCTAAACGTTGCTTTGTCTGCAGAGCTGTCAAGAGAATACTAATAAAGAAATAAAACATTTTAGAGCAATGAGAAGAATGTGAACAATTGTACAAGAATGAAGGCATATTTTCAAGTGATGACTTCAACAATTTGTCTCAGTCGTCTGAAGGGCAGTACTCATTCTAGGTGTCTTTACATAACCACATTCAAAGTAATAAGACATTACTTATGAATGTATATATTTGTGTGTGCGTGTGTGCGTGTGTGCGTGTGTGTGTGTGTGTGTGCGTGCATGCGTGCGTGCGTGCGTGCGTGCGTGCATGCGTGTGTGTGTGTGTGTGTGTGTGTGTGTGTGTGTGTGTGTGCGTACACACACAAAGCCCTCACATCCCCTTTGTTTAGTTATTTTTATTTTTAGTTCAGTGCCCCATGCACAGTGATCAGTAACAAACAAAAAAAACCCGATTCACTCTTTCTCTGGAAGGGTGTGATCTCAGAGAATATAAAAATTAACACTACCATTCAGGGACTGTCACACATTGCTTTTTATACACACGTCAGCTCCCTTAGTAGTAAACCTTGATGTGATACAAACAATATCATATTGATGATGATGATGATGATGATGATGATAATAACAGCAATATTAATAGTGATGATAATATTAATAGTAATAATAGTAATAATAGTAATACTCATTTGTTACCCAGCTGGCCCAATGGAGCAATGCCTGGTTAAGTAACTTACATTAATAGCATGTAAACCACATTTTCTGTCACTTTTTTGCCAGCCATCAATTCCGGCTTCCAAGGGCTATCATGCATTCATGCATGCATGTAACAATCCTAAGGCTTCCGGCTGTATTTTGCCTTTGCGCCTTTCCAGTTGCACGTGTACTTTTGTGAATGCACTTATTTTTTACTACTTTTTGGAAGCCTATGCCTTAGACATTTGATGGTCTGCACTGTAACCATTAGGCCTTTGCTAGGTGTCAATATTAAAGTTATAGCAGACCAGGCTTTTTCTCTCAGCTACCATGGGAAGCAAATATCTAGCACTAACTTTCCACCTAGTCTGGCCATCTCTTCCTGTACTAGGGTCACCAGTCACCACAGGTTGTTGGAATAACAATTGGGCCTGTATATTTCTGTGCCATGCAGTAATCTCTTCTAGTTTGTCTTGATTTTATCTAAAATAGTAGAGGGTATCAACACTATATGCTATGTGCTTTATAATTTTTTTTTATAATAGCTAAACCAAAATTCTGCAAGAGTAAATCTAGGTAGGTATCACCATGACATAGAAACTATAACCCATGTGACCTAAGTTTGAGTAGTGGCTTGGGTGTTTGAGGGATGGAGAAAGGGTGTACTTGCTTGTGCCAAACCCACAGGCAGATTTCCTTTGTAGTGATGGCTGAGCTGCTGCAGAAGTGGTACAGTTTACAAGCACACAACACCATCAAGCCATCCAATGGGGATATTGCAAGTTTAGATTTTAATGTATTTACCTGAGAAAATCAATACAATCGTATAATTTTTCCTTCACTACACTTTGCGCGTGAGAGATGCTTGTACATGAAAGATGCATTCTTATTAATCAAAAAACTAAGAAGGCAAAATTCCTCCATATTTTAATAAAAAGTCTTATAGCATAGTACTCAACGTTTCTGAAGAAATAAAAGGAGCAGTACAGAATTCTTGGACTAAATAAAAAGCGATGCAATCTTCTTGAGTAATTAAAGGGTCAATGCAATGTTCTTGTATTAATTAAAGGGACAGTGCAATGTTCTATTATTAATTAAAGGGACAGTGCAATGTTCTTGTATTAATTAAAGTGACAGTGCAATGTTCTTGTATTAATTAAAGGGACAGTGCAATGTTATTGTATTAATTAAAGGGACAGTGCAATGTTCTTGTATTAATTAAAGGGACAGTGCAATGTTCTTGGAGTAAATAGAGAGGCAATGTAGCAAACATAGTTTTTGTATAATATCCATTTAAATTATAACACTGATTATGCAGATTTATAGATAATGTACTAATGTACTAATTTAGTGTATGTTTGCATTGCTTATCTTGTGCTTTTTGACACACACACACACACACACACACACACACACACACACACACACACACACACACACACACGAGTGTCCATGTCAATAGTTAAATCTCAGTATTGTGTTTAAAATAATTTCTTGGGATAGGGTTATACAATAAATTACTCAGTGCTAGGTCAACTTTTTATTCATCTAGTTAGTATTTGCTAACTCATAACTGCAGCATATATTTTCAAGTGGTGTAATTCCCCCTGGTTAGTTTCATCCAATGCTTCATGCTACAAATCCTAGTGCTTAAGATGTTAAAAATATAAATCCTTTTCCAACAGGATAATTGTATTTGTGGATGCAGCAAAA
This sequence comes from Protopterus annectens, assembly GCF_019279795.1. Taxonomy (NCBI): domain Eukaryota; kingdom Metazoa; phylum Chordata; order Ceratodontiformes; family Protopteridae; genus Protopterus; species Protopterus annectens. The sequence goes on from NC_056744.1 coordinate 514,951,224, forward strand.
TTGTTTTGAGAATGATGAAAGTATTAATCCTAGAGTTATTGAGCAAATGTGATGATTGGATTTTAAGTGATTTTATGAGCAGCCAAACGTTGTTGGAAATTCTGAAAATAATGCATCCCAGACCTGTAAAATAAATTACACAAAATTTAATTTCTTGGGTTAACATTTTCCCACGTAGCGCTCCTGTCACAATGTATGTGTTCCTCCTATTAGCTGCTTACACAACTAAAGAGTTAAAATCTAACTTTTGTTTACTGCCCATCTCAGTGTGCAGTTCATATTTTCTTTCCTTTTTAGAGTGCTATTTGCATTTTCCCCATATTGTAGGATCTGTTGAGGTAAACAGAGAAAGATGTAAAACATTTAATGCCTGATAGTCATTCTATCTGTCATGACAGATTTGGGCAAAGTATACATATGATATATAAGAAAACCAAAAACCGGCCTAACACCTAGAAAGGGCAAAATTAATATTGCATGGGTTCCAAAATGATGGAAATAACATAGTGGAGAGTATCAAACATCCAACAACATTGCTCCGCTTCTGAAAATAGAACCATTCTCTCTCTCTCTCTCCTTCTTTCTCTCTCTCTCTCTCTCTCTCTCTCTTTCCCTCTCATATCGCTTTGCACTGTATCCATTCATGCTCAGACTTCTCCTCAACAGTATCTATCCATTATTCTACATTTCAACTTCACTTCCCAAACAAACCCTCACTACTTACTATTTTAAGTAATCCTAATACACTGTCTTTTCAAACCTTTCTATTTCTTACACTTCATAAACATAAGAGAAGATACCAGGACAACCTAACTCTCTTCCTTCATAGAAAATATAACTTCCTGCCTACCTTCCACCAGCTTTCAAACACCACCCCCACTAAATACCCTACCCTCCTGTAATGTATCACTACCTTCTTGATTCCTATATCCCCACTACTTTCCATCAATAAAATACAAATTTCTCTACTTAATTATTCTTCTCCTCGGCTTATTCTTTATCCTTCTCCTCCTGCTGAGCTATCTTTCATTTTATCATTTCTCAATAATGGCTGTCGTCATCTGTCCAAGTCTGTCCCAACCACCTATCCATACCGCCTCGTCCCTAAACTCTGCACACATTTAATGACACCCCTCATCTTTACTCCAAATATAGACTCACAAAAATCCATTTCAACTCAAACCAGAATGAAATTAAATGGTAAAATGCTCTCCAAAAACAAGAATCAATAATACCCCAATATACTAAAATCCTCCTAGGAGGAGACATTCACTCTAATCCTGGTCACACATACAACAATAATTGACCCCCCCCCACACCTGTACCCTAGTAATCTAACATTTGCTGCCATGAACATTAGAAGCATAAGAAATAAAACTACTAAGCTATATGCCTGGATTACCCAGCACAAGCCTGATATTTTCAATATAACTGAAACTTGTCTTAAACACAACACAAATGACTGTGAAATTATAACCTTGGCTATAATATCATCCATAATGACCACATAATGAGGAAAGGTAGTGGTGGTATTGCTCTGATATTTCCTAATAACTACCACATTTACCTTTACAACAAACCAATACCAAAATTCAGTTCAGCAGAGCTTCTTATTAGATTCCTGAAAAGAAACAAATATGTACTACTGTCTTTTACATCCCTTTTGATGACACTACAGCTTTACTAGAAGATATCCTACATTGGATAGCTATAACAATTCCACAAGAAAAATATTACTAGGTCATGTCAATATCTGTTTGGTTGTATGTAACCCCTAACTCTCTTACATCCTGCATAAACCTATATGGTTTCATGCAACTAATTAATAGCCGCACATATTAAAGTAAGACATTAAATTCCTTATTAGGCTGGATCCTAGCACCAAACCATAGCAAATTCATTACCCTAGGTACAAAGACAGACTCTCTCAGTGATCTTCTCTCAATATATACAACCAGATATCTCTCACAGCCACTCAAACAGCATGTTTATAAAACAACATGCAACTTGTCCATGTTTAATCCAGAAATATTCATTACTACCCTATCTTCTATTAACTGCAACATTCTAAAATCCTCACTTTAGATGATGCTGTAAATTAATTCACTACAAATTTCCTTTGCAATCCGCGGTGGTGGTGCTGCGGTAGCGTTTTCGCCTCACAGTAAGATGCTGTCCGGTTCGATTCTCAGCTAGAGTGTCTTCTGCATGGAGACATGCGTGAATGGGCGTGCCTTCGTTGAAGGTTGTGCATCAAGGCTGGTAACTCGGCCCGTAAAAATCAGCTACCAATCATTAGCGGACCGGAGTTCCACTGTGGGGACCCCTAACTGGGAAAAGCCAAAAGACACAACAACAACCATAAATAGCTTTGCACCCTGTAGAAGGAGGAGGAGGAGAAGATTAAACACAAATAATGCAATCTGGCTATCGAAAAAGAGTATAATACTAATACAAGATAGAGAAAAGGCATGGAAAGAATGGCAAAAATATAAAACACCTCAATATCTTGAAATCTTAATAATGCTCCACAACCATACTTCTTCTTTCGGCTTTTCCCAGTTAGGGGTCACCACAGCGGATCACCTGTCCACTCATGATTGGCAGTGGAGTTTTATGGTGTCGAGTTGCCAGCCTGGTACCCAACCTTCCACAGAAGGTACACACATGCACACACTCACACCTAGGGCCAATTTAGAGTGTCCAGTCCACCTACAGCATGTCTTTGGGATGTGGGAGGAATCCGGAGCACCCGGAGGAAACCCACGTGACCACAGGGATGACATGCAGACTCCTCACAGAAGGCACCCCAGCCAAGGATTGAACCGAAGAACTTCTTACTGTGAGGCGGCAATGCTAACTGTTACATCACCACAGCCGCCCCTCCACAACCATACTAAAAAAAATAAATAAATGAAGACAAAAAACTATACCATAACAACTTTCAGAACAATTGTAAATACAACTCTAAAAATATTCTGGTCAGCCATTAAAGAAATCATGCATTCAACAAAAATTTAACACTGATCCATCTCCCATTAACTCACCATTCAAAAGTGCAATAGAATTCAACTCTTATTTCATAGATAATATAGTGACCCTAACCACCAACAATCTAATCCCAACCCTGCCCAACAACCACGTCACAACATCCACTGTCATCTTCAAACTTGTGCCCACATACTACATAAAACTGCTCTTAAATAAACCATCAAATCATGCTGTACTTCAGCTGATGACCTTCCAAGTTAATACTTTAAAATAGCAGCCAATACCATTTTTTATCCTCTTTTAATCCTTATAAACAGGTCAATCCAGGAATACCACATTCCCTCATGCTGAAAAAAATCATATATTATTCCTGTACATAAAGGAGGAAATTCAGCAGACATCATTAACTTTGGACTTATAACAATCTTCCTTTCCCCATCCAAAATACTTGAAAAATGTGCTCAAGAATATTGCTAAAACTACCTCCTGCAGGAAGAACTCCTATCCCCCATGCAAATGGATTCTGTACCTCCCATAGTACTAATAATGCAACTCTAATCTTTGTAGATACTGTCGATAAACATAATCACAAACTAGTCTCCTCCTTATCTCTATACTTGTCTAAAGCCTTCGACACAGTTTGTCACAGCAAACTTCTATTTCAAATGTCCTCACTAGTCCTGTCTCAGCCCACCCTTCTATGGTTCAATAACTAGATGTCCAGTAGGTATTAATCTATAAAATTACACTCTTTCCTCTCTCCTTACCTCCTGGTCACCACTGCTGCACCATAAGGCTCTATCCATGGTCCCCTCCTCTTTAACATTCTCACCAATACTCTACACACATCCACACAACTGTTCTCACTAACATGGTTTTCTAAGTCAAAAGTCATGTTCACCCCCCCCCCCAAAAAGTACTTCCTTTTTTCCCAAATCTCTGTCTCATGAAAAAAAATAAAATCTTCTCTCTTAATAATACAACTACTGAAGTCACTTCTTATAGCAAATTATTAGGGAAGATAGTGAATGATAACCTTAAATTCAACTTGCATATTCAAAATTGCAAAAAAACTCACCAGAAACTTGGGATGCTTTCCAGAGCCAAAATCTTTCTCAGCAGCACAACTAAAACTACACGAGCCACTACTTACCTCCTACCCTCACTATTTTATGGTGCTCCTAAGCATCACAAAATAAAGTGACTAAATTTGTAGCAAATACCCCTTTCAGAACCCACTACTGTACAGCACTAAAAAACCTAAATTGTTTAGAACTACCCAATCAGTTAACATATACACAGCTTCTTACCACCTAAAAAATGATCAATCATCCATCATTCAGCAATCGGTACCATTCTACACAACTACATTCCCAACTGGTCATTACAATCTAATGAACAAAAACTCCTCTCTGTCTACAAACCTATGAAAACATCTGGGCATGGTCTGTACTCATACCAAGGTGCTAAGGCCTGGAACACCTTCCTTGTATCCATCAGGTCCATACCTGTCAACTGTCCAGATTTTTGCAGAATGTCCAGATTTTTGTTGCAGATTTTTGGTCTGTTCCTCATAAAATTTGTGGATTTCAAGCAAGTTATTCAGGAATGAAGTCACTAAATTACTTCATATCTATTGTAAAATGTATGCAAACAAAGCATTTTATTCTGGCAACTTTCTAAGTTTATTTTAACAATATTTAAAATCTGTCCCTATTTTTTGGTCTTTTTGCCCCTTTCGGCTTTATACATATTTTTGTACTATGAAGTTGAAATGTATGATCAGGTCATTTCCCTCCCTCCTACCTCCAGTATTTAAAACCATTCTGAAAGACTTCCTAGTCAAAATCTGTTTCTGTTCTTGCTCATCATCAGGATAAACTATATCCCTAAATATGAATAAGTACCTATTCATACCTTATACCTCCTTAATCCCCCTCCTTCACTCACTTCCTTACTTTAATCTCTCTCCCCTGACTCTCTTTATAAATATACCATAACCTTGCTTTTTTTTCTCTCACTTCATATTGCAATTCCTGTTTGTATTATACTAACTTATCTTTAATTTCTCTATAAAGTGGCTAAAAGTTCTCTAAATATTAAATTATTGTCATATATGTTGCATCTATTCTTAATCAATGTTTTCAAAATTATGTCTAATTTGGTATAGATATTTTAACTTTACATGTATTTGTATTATTTTTGAAGATTGTAAAAGTATTATTCTTAAATGTTTTTGTAATACTTTGGTGCTTTTCTTCCTGGGCCTCCCCTGAAAATGGGCACCTACCCAGTCGACATTTCCCTCTAATCAAATGTCAATAAATAAAATAAATAAATAAACTTGATTAAAGAAAGAAATATCAATAATAAACAACTATTACAAAAATCGGATGTTCTAATGATCAAACTGGTCTAAAATAACAGATAATAAACTGTCTACAGTAAATTGATGATTACAGGTAAAATTCAGCAAAATGTGATCCAACCACATTGTTGGGTATAACATATTACCAGGGTAGGGTACACCCTATGCATTATATCACAATGTCAAGGTAAGAAATGTAATGGAATCCCACTACACTAAGAGTAGTGAATTAGACTCCAAAACATTTTATGGCAGTGAATCTCATTACCCATTCTTGGCACGGTCTGAGCAATGCTGGGGCCTTTGGCAAGCCGCCTTGACTACCCGAAGCAATGTGGTCCCACAGCTTTATCTATATATTCACACTGATGCTGCAGACATTAAGATTACCTACAGTACCAGTGCTAACATACTAATAGAGATGTGCACCCCAGAGGCAGTGTTGCATGGCAGCACCACTCAGTGTAATTTTTCCAACTCTTTTGAGTTTCTGATACCATGATGGGAATGGACCACATTCCTAAATCAAAGTATGATTAAAGATTATGAGATTAGTATTGCTTCAATCTTTAATGTTAGCCAAAAGTACTCTTCTCCGCACCTGCAATGTGCCCAGAATTGACTCCTTGTGCAAATATTATGGTGTTACTTGTATTGGTAGCATGTCTATATAAAACTGTAAATTCTTTTTTTATGAGGCTTATTGTTCCTTGTACTATTGGAACTGCCTTGGTATCCTTCTTCTTTCACATTGTCCTCATTTTGGCCTGCATATCCTGGTATTTTATAACTTTTTGTCTCACTGTATGTAAGACATTGTGATCGCTGGGTGTAGCAATTTCAATTATCAACGTTACTTTTTTCTTCTTTTCATGGACTGCTATATCTGGTTTTCTCACATCTATCTTTGAACTGTTGGTAATGGGCCGTTCCATGTCATATAAACTTCATTCTCTATAATGCTTTAATGATCATTTTTTCCAATGCTTCTCAGCTACTTCAATATTTTAATGTTTGTATAATCCCCATTGCAACAGTCTTGTCACGTTAATAGACTTTAATAGACACAGGCCCTCTGCCATTAGTGTATCACAACCTGCAACAAGATATGCAACTGTTTCCAATTCTATTTTATAAAACCTACTTTTGTCTGTTTCTCCCACGTGTTCAATGGACTTTGTAAACCAATATGTATATAGTCCACTGTCCTGGGCTGCCAACATTAACCTTTCATTTTTTGGATTAAATTAACCTCTCCTTAACCATTCCTGCATCACATCCTGATCAACATCAGGTTATCCCAGGAACGTTTTGTACTTGTGACTATTTTTATTCCTTTTCTACATTTCTTATATTCTCATCTGATCTTTTACCTTATGTTTTTTTTTTTTTTTTTGGCACATGCAGTTACTGCCTGTTTTTTATCTAATTCTGATTTGATTTCCATTCCTGCTTGACACTGATGTGCTGCTGCTGAACTAAGCACGGAAGTCATCTCAGACTTGCTCTCCTCATATTTTAAAACTTTCACTATGTTTGGATCTTGTGAGGTCAGCAGGTATGTATGCAGTCCTACGATTGCAGGTCTCTACATGTAATCAATTTTGAGTAGGCCCATTTCTCCTTCAGAACAGGGAATATATAATTTTGGTATACACTGATTTTTACAATTCATTTGATAAACATGAAGCATTTTCTTTTTTTTTTTTTTTTTTGTTCAACTGATCCAATACCTTTTGGGGCTAGTCATTCACCCCAAAACTATAAGTTAGAACAGGGAGAGCAGATTGCTTTATAGCTTGGACTTTGTTCCTAGATGTCAGTGCTGTTTTCAGTATTGATTTTAGACTTCTAAAACATTCATTATTAATTTTTGTTTGCATTTGTTCATGTTTTATTGTCAAACCTTCATCAGTTCCCAAATATTTATCCATACCTTCTTGCTCAAGTTCCTTTTTAACACATTCCTGTCCCAGACTGGAATTTTCTTGGTGCTTCAGTTTTCCTGCTTTAAAGGTTGCTTTTGCACATTTATCAGAACCAAATGACACTTTTATATGATCTGAAAAAGTTTTGACCACTTGCAGTTGTGCTTTCAGTTCCTCATCTGATGAACTATACAGTTTTAAATCATCCACAAAAGGAAGATATGTCTTTACACTTTGTTGTTCTCTGGGAACCAAAATGTAACCATGATCTAATCGTTTAAGTACACAGCTTAATGGGTAAAGGGCAACACAAAAGAACAGCCTTGTCAAAGGGTCACCCTGGATATCCCCTTGGAATTTTTATCCCTAGGATAATAATTTGTCCTTTATCACAGCTTAGCTGCAAAGTGGTTTGCTACTGTTTCATGGTCACTGTAATGTAATCAATCAATGTAGGGTGTACATTATATAGCTGTAAGCACTCCTTCATCCATGAATATGGGATAACGTTGAATGCTTTTTTATGGTATATCCATGCCATATTTAAATTTGTCTCCATTTTACAATTCTCCATTATGATGCTATTTAACAACAAATGATCATTTGTTCCATACAATTTTCTTTTATTCTATTGCCATGATTGAGTTTTCATTTAAATGACTATAAACTCTATTGGTATCAATTCAAGTATATAGTTTATACATCATTGGAAGGCAAGTTACTGTTCTATAGTTTTAGTATAGCTTGTAGGCTCACACTTAAGGATGAGTATTGCTTTTCCTTATGTTAACCAAGTTGATGTGTGTTCAGGATGTGTATATAAATAGTTCCTACTCCGGGCTAAATCTTCATGTAAAGACATTAATACTTGTAGCCAGAAATTAGGTACTACAATTGAGCCTGGGGTTTTCCATTTAGGAGCTTTACTTAATTTTCTTTTAATTTCTCTGGCCATTACTTCATCCCACTTGATATCTTGTACATTTAAACCTCTTACTGTTTCTTTTACTTCTTCTTTCCAGTCAGTATCTTTGTTATGTTCCACAGGTCTGTTTTGGTGGTATTTCTATTTCCTTTCCTTTGTTTCCAAATTCTCTATACATTTTTTTGTGGGGGGGGGGGGTCATCAATGAATTGCTTATTTTGTACTTTTCTTTATATTTAGCTACGCAAATTCTAATTTTTTTCAGTCTGTGCTGATGTCTTTAGTTTATTATTCACAATAGTATATGATAGTTCCTAGTCTGTTCTGATATTGTACATTGCTTTTATCTTGTCTATCTTTCTAACTATTTTTGTTGGTCTGTTCCCTCTTCTAACAATGACACTTCTTGTCTTAATTGCTTTATAATTTTCTTTATTTGATACTTCCATGATGGCATTTTATTTCTTCCCTTTTCCCTTATTGCCCAGCGTTTTTGTGGTAAGACTTTATCTGTTATTACTTTAGCTGCAGAGTAATATATCATATTTAGTTCTGTTATACCACTTGAATTTTTGTGAATAGACTTTATTACTGTGTTAACCCAGCCACTGGGGAGTCATAAGCCAGTGAATTTCTTTGTGCCGGTCCCAAGCCCTGATAAATGGGGAGGGTTGCATCAGGAAGGGCATCTGGCGTAATCATACATGCAGACAACAGTACAGAAATACATATCGGATCAGTCGAAGTCCGGGTTAACAACGACCGCCACCAGTACTGTTGGCCAACAGGGTGCTGGCGGAAATTCGGCTACTGTTGGCCGAAGGAGGAGAAGAGGGGGAAGGCATGCCCGAAGGCAGGTAAAGGCTAGGACTGTGATACTGAGGGTTGGAACTTTGAATGTTGGCAGTATGACTGGTATAGGGAGAGAGCTAGCTGATATGATGGACCGAAGGAAGGTTGGTATATTGCGTGTGCAAGAGACCAGATGGAAGGGGAGCAAGGTTAGGTGTATCGGAGGCGATTTCAAATTGATTTATCATGGTGTGGATTGGAGGAGAAATGGCATAGGCATTACCCTGAAGGGACAGTATGCTAAGAGTGTTTTGGTGGTGAAAAGAGTGTCGGATAGAGTGATGTTTATGAAGCTGGAAATTGATGGTGTAATGATGAATGTTGTTAGTGCATATGCTCCACAAGTTGGGTGTGCGATGGATGAGAAAAAAAATTTTGGAGTGAGTTGGATGAAATGGCGATGACTGTACCCAAGGGTGAGAGACTGGTGATTGGAGCAGATTTCAATGGGCAAGTTGGTGAAGGGAACAGAGGGGATGAGGAAGTGATGGGTAGATATGGTGTTAAGCAATGGAATGCAGAAGGTCAGATGGTAGGGGATTTTGTGAAAAGGATGGACATGGCTGTGATGAATACGTATTTTAACAAGAGGGAGGAGCATAGGGTGACATACAAGAGTGGAAGAAGATGCACGCAGGTGGATTATATTGTGTGTAGAAGGGCCAGTCTGAAGGAGATTAGAGACTGTAAAGTGGTGGCAGGGGAAAGTGTAGTTAGGCAGCATAGGATGGTGGTTTGTAGGGTGACATTGGTGATCAAGAAGAGGAGGATGAGTGTGAGGGCAGCACCAAGGATCAAATGATGGAAACTGAAAAAGGGTAATTGTGAGGTGATGTTCAGGGAAGAGTTAAGACAGGCACTGGGTGGCAGTGAAGAGTTACTGAAAAGCTGGGTAACTACAGCAGAGCTAGTAAGAGAGATGACTAGAAAGGTGCTTGGTGTGACATCTGGAAAGAGGAAGGAGGACAAGGAGATCTGGTGGTGGAATGAGGAAGTACAGGAGAGTATACAGAGAAAGAGGTTGGCGAAAAAGAAGTGGGATTGTCAAAGAGATGAAGAAAGTAGACAAGAGTATAAGGAGATGAGGTGCATGGCAAAGAGAGAGGTGGCGAAGGCTAAGGATAAGACGTATGAAGAGTTGTATAAAAGGTTGGATACTAAGGAAGGAGAAAAGGACATGTACCAATTGGCTAGACAGAGGGACCAAGCTAGTAAAGATGTGCAGCAGGTAAAGGTGATAAAGGATAATGAGGGAAACGTACTCACAAGCAAGGAGAGTGTGTTGAGCAGATGGAAAGAGTACTTTGAGGGGCTGATGAATGAAGAGAATGAGAGGGAGAGAAGGTTGGATGATGTGTGGATAGTGAATCATGAAGTGCAGTGGATTAGCAAGGAGGAAGTAAGGACAGCTATGAAGAGGATGAAGAATGGAAAGGCTGTTGGTCCAGATGACATACCACTGGAAGCATGGAGGTGTTTAGGAGAAATGACAGTGGAGTTTTTAACTAAATTGTTTAATGAAACCTTGGAAAGTGAGAGGATGCCCGAGGAATGGAGAAAAATTGTTTTGGTACCGATTTTTAAGAATAAGGGTGATGTGCAGAGCTGTAGTAACTACAGAGGGATTAAACTGATCAGTCACAGCATGAAGTTATGGGAAAGAGTAGTGGAAGCTAGGTTAAGAAGGGAAGTGATGATTAGTGATCAGCAGTATGGTTTCATGCCATGAAAGAGCACTACAGATGTGAGGTTTGCTCTGAAAGTGTTGATGGAGAAGTACAGAAAAGGTCAGAAGGAGTTGCATTGTGTCTTTGTGGACTTAGAGAAAGGATATGACAGGGTGCCTAGAGAGGAGTTCTGGTATTGTATGAGGAAGTTGAGAGTGTCAGAGAAGTATGTAAGAGTGGTACAGGATATGTACGAGGGTAGTGTGACAGCAGTGAGGTCTGCGGTGGGAGTGACGGATGCGTTTAAGGTGGAGGTGGGATTACATCAAGGATCAGCTCTGAGCCCTTTCTTGTTTGCAATGATGATGGACAGGTTGACAGATGAGATCAGACATGAGTCCCTGTGGACTATGATGTTTACAGATGACATTGTGATCTGTAGTGAGAGCTGGGAACAGGTGGAGGAGACCCTGGAAAGGTGGAGATATGCTCTAGACAGGAGAGGAATGAAAGCCAGCAGGACTAAGACAGAATATATGTGTGTGAATGAGAGGAAGGATAGAGGAATGGTGAGGATGCAGGGAGTAGAGGTGGTGAAGGTGGATGAGTTTAAGTACCTGGGATCAACAGTTCAGAGTAATGGTGAGTGTGGAAGAGAGGTGAAGAAGAGAGTACAGGCAGGATGGAGTGGGTGGAGAAGAGTGTCAGGAGTGATTTGTGACAGACGAGTACCTGTAAGAGTGAAAGGGAAGTTCTACAAAAGGGTAGTGAGACCAGCTATGTTATATGGGTTGGAGACAGTGGCATTGACAAAAAGGCAGAAGTCAGAGCTTGACATGGCAGAGATGAAGATGTTAAGATTTGCACTGGGTGTGACGGGGATGGACTGGATTAGGAATAAGTCTATTAGAGTGTCAGCCCAGGTTGTAAGGTATGGAGACAAAGCCAGAGAGGCAAGATTATATTGGTTTGGACATGTGCTGAGGAGGAATGCAGAGTATATTGGGAAAAAGATGCTAAGGATGAAGCTGCCAGGTATATTACAACTTGTGGAATCTGATGTAATCCATAAAATTTCCTATAAAAATTTAATTAACTAAGGTAAAGGGCAATTTCCACAACTTCACTATGGCTAACAGTAGCTAACAATGGGTTTTGGACATGTATGAGGTACACAAGTAATGTACACACTCAAGGAAATAAGGTGATAGAAAAGCAGATGTATGGTGAGGGACGTGAAGACATATGATGGTATCAGAAGGTCAGTGGAAGAGTCAGACAAAAATATCATAAGACATGACAGACAAAGGTCAGAAATACACATAAAGGATAACTAATCAGTGGTGGCTCGTGGCATCGGACTGCAGTCCCCCCAGTTGTGTGAAGAAAAAAGAAAAGCACAACTTCTAAAATAAAATATTTTTTAAATGAAGAAAACTAACTGGCTTGCTATAAAATGAATCTGACTGACTCGCAAAGTCCCGGAAATCGAACTGTGCATGCTTGTTGCTCGGCAAGTTCAGGGTTTTTTTTTTTTATTTTCACTGCCTGCTGGACTGCCTCAGACTGCTGTAAAGGCAGTCCGGAGTATGGGGAGTTCTGCATCAGTGTGTGATGCCCAGAAATCTGTGCGGTAACTGCACAGTAAAGTGGAAGGGGGGCGGACTGCCATGTCTGCAGTTACGTACATGAAGTGAATGGCAAGGTGACTACTGATTGGTTCTCGCTCTCTTTCTGATAAAGTGAGCAAGAAACAATCAGTATTATGAGGCAGCGCAGGACATGACATGTACTTTTGCCTTTCTTTTGCTCTTGTGGCTAGCTAAGCTACCGTATGTGAGTACACTATAGTGCCACACTGCCCAGGAAAGGAAAGATTCTGGAGTGGATTCCCAAGTCCTTGTTGTTTGACCAGCAGCCAGCTACTTAAAAAAAAAAAAAGCCTACAGTTGTGAGGGAAAAAAAAAGCCTACAGTCGTGACTGAGTGATGGTTAAAAATGGGACAACTCAATCCAATCGCTCATGTCTTCATTTTTTTGAGGTAAGTGTGCCTGAGCCTACACCCATCTCCTACAATAGTCAGAGAAAAAAGTGGGGAAATTAGAATGATAAGTGCTTTTCTTTAAAGACAAAGCTTTAAAAGAAAAGCAGCAACATACTGTTATGCTGCCAATGCCATCAGAGACAGACTGGTCACTAATGAACAGTGACAGGAAGCCCAAACAATTAACAATTTTAAAAACATGCTGAACGGTTAATTTATTTGGCTGAGTTTATCATGTCTCTGTTCTGTAACTGTAGTGAAACTTAACTCCTCTTAATCGAAGAAACTGAATTCAACATTTAGTACTGACTCCGTGTGTGTAGTAAGTCAAGTGAACCATTTGATGGCTCAAAACTTTTCCATAAGTAAATTATTTGTCATAAAGATAAATTTGAATTTGCTAGCAAGCAAGTTAAGCAACCATAACAACTACTTTATCAGTGATGATCTTTTGACTTCATTGATGTATTAGAAAATTGTGGCTTTTTTGTTGCAAACAGTACTTTACTTGAACCATTCTCTTGTTTGTGGACCTGGTAAAACAGCAGCAGTTTTTCCTTTTTTGTAAACTACTAGATTTTGACAGAGGGACAGAAAAGAGTAACTAGAAAAATCAGTAGCAGGCAGGTATTGAGTTCTGGATTAGCAACCATCAGACTGAGTGATACTGTGAATAAGAGTGATAGTGCAGGAGGTGCAGAATAACAAGTACGGTGAAGGGATTAGTCCAGTGTGTAGTCTTTTGTAAGGTGATGAGTGCCACTACCTTTTTGTTTTTTTTAATTAGGAACACATTTTGATGACAGTATATGCTTCTCAGCTACCTATTTTTATGATATACATTGTTAATGCCTCATTTGCTAACTGTATTAACTGACTAGACAACTGCTAATAGAAGTTTTGATATTTTACTTGCATTTTTGAGAATGTAAGCCACTACCATTATTAATTATCAGCTAAGTGCCAGTGATGTTACTTGCAATGCATGCCAGCTGATTTCTCAAAACTTTTTAAATGTAATAAGCTGTACTCTGGCCAAATAGTCTCATACTGAGCTCTTCAGGCTAAGCTTTGTGAAACAAGCATACCTTAAAGGTAAGAGTAGTTCTATGATGAGAAATGTATATGTGTGCTTGTAGATGTGTCGTGTGTGTGTGTGTGTGTGTGTGTGTGTGTGTGTGTGTGTGTGTGTGTGTGTGTGTGTGTGTGTGTGTGTGTGTGTGTGTGTGTGTGTGTGTGTGTGTGTGTGTGTGTGTGTGTGTGTGTTTGTGTGTGTGTGTGTGTGTGTGTGCGCGCGTGTGTTTGTGTGCGCTCACGCATACACTCATGGGCATTCAGTGATAGATGTGTGTCCTGCCCAAGATTAGACCTCTGCCTTTTGCCCATTGACTGCTGGGATAAGCATGGGCTCTCCTGAAATGAAAAATATAAAGTATGTACTAGAAAGTGAATGAAAGACCTACATTGTCACCTTTCTAAAATGCAGAATATGCTTTGTGTTTGCAGTACTTAGCACAGATGCTTAATTTGTAGTTTTGTACCCAATTTTTCAACAGATTTCAGCTCCATTTATCTCTACCTTATATCCACTTCATTCATTTTATGTTTATGTTGCACACAAATCTCAAGTTGGAATCATCTAACATTTATTTTTTCCCCTTTGGTGGCATTCTTAAGTGTCCAGTTAATGGGTATCTCATTTAAGTTTCTGCTTTTCCTTTTTGATAGCTGCTTTTCTACTGCTATGGGTCCCTCACCCTCCTTCCGTCCATAGAAGCCCTACACCAGGAATTCTAGTTTTGTTTGTTGTAGTAGTCTAAGCTTCTGCCCAATAGTTTGGAGGAAGAATTCCTGATGCCCCATTATATTATAGTGGGTGACATTTTACTATCTTCACAAGGGTTGACCATACACAAATTCTTATCAGTTTATGTCTTCAGCCTACACATATTATAGACAGATTTTCTCTGACTTATATGTAGCCAAGAATTATTAAAAAAATAAAATAAAAAGCAGCCCAGAAGCACTATATACTTCATTATGGAGTAAAGAAACTGTATGAAATGAATTCATGCTAATAATTAGTATGTGCAGCAATGGACTAGCATCCTGTCTAGGATATATTATGTATGGTTTACACCTACTGAGTGCCAGAATAGGTTCCATCTCCCTCCTCTTGGCAATCAGAACTGAATAAAGCAGGTATCATGAGAATGAATGACTGAACTGATATATTACCTAGAACTGTAGCACATGCCTGGATTTAACAAAGTGAGCTTTTGATGTATTGATTGTTTCTGTAGTGTTCTCACATAAGAATGACTCTGCCTAGTCATATACTACTTTAAATTATGCTATGTATTCCCCAGGATTATTATTTACAGTCCTATGCAGCTCTCTGTAGGATTTGACCACATTAAAAGTGTCATGCTTATCTGAGGCCTTTTTTTTTTGTGACCGACTTATATTTTTGATCATTTTAGCATTAAATTAATGAAACACTATCTTGCCTGTCTGCATTTGACAAGAATAAAGTTCTTTAGTATTGTTTTAATAATTGTTGTTGTAGCTGTTCTGAAATCAGATTCCATTCCTGTGATGGTTTAAGTCAAGTAACTCTCTCATATTAAACATATGTTGTTGTAGAGCCTTCTGAACTTCACTTGTCTGTTTTTACAAATATACAAGTAAGTATAGAGAACATTTTTTAATTTCATGTGTAGCTAGCTTGTTCTATCTTCTATGTATCGTGTTCTGTGTGTTTTGTAAAGGAATGATTGTGGCTTGTCATAAGAGGCCATGCCATGTTATGTTTGAAATGAGTAAATGTAAAGGATTTCTAGTAGTGTTTGTTAGAGGGGTTGTTGGGTACAGTACCAAATGTCATAATAGTAGTTTTGTTTGAAGAGTTGTTGGTAATTTGTTGTTAGTAATCCAGTTATATTATCAAGCTTAAAGTCTTTCTTAAGATATTTTTATAGTAGTTTAGGGAAACTAGTAGCATTTATTACATCATCTGCACAGAGAATGTAGTTGACATTGGGGATGTCCCAGGGCAAGTCAATAACAAATGACAGCAAAAGGGTTCTTTCCCAGATGCTAATTAATTAATTTTGTTTATTTATTAAGAAGACAGTGTATTGGTGTTTCTTGGGCTCTTTTCAGCAATGGCAGTAGTCACAGGGCAGAAGCAGAATAGTTGGAGTTTTCTGAGTCTGTCCATATAGGACACATGTTTAAGGCCTAGGTTCCTCTTTGTGAGGCTCTCTGGTTGTTTTATGTACCCTATCTTCTGATTGCTCCTTTTGTACTGCCTTCTCAGTTCTGCAAGAAATAGCTTCTTTATCGGGAATAATTGCAAAGTGTTTTATTGATGCTAAACCCCATATGTACTGGTTAGCACTGAAAATTAAGCAAGTCCCAGTAATGCTGGCATAACAAGGAATATGTGTCCATTTTCAATTATGTTGGGCCAATTAAGTGATATAATCTTGAAAGTCATCCACAGTATTTGTATGCCAGTGAGGCAAGATTAGGTTGGTTTGGACATGTGCTGAGGAAGGGATGCTGGGTATATTGGGAAAAGTATTATAAGGATGAAGCTGCCAGGTAAGAGAAAGAGGAAGGCCTAAGATAAGGTTTATGGATGTGGTGAGAGAGGACATGCAGGTGGTTGGTATGACAAAGCATGATGCAGAGGACAGGAAGACATTGGAAACTTATCCATTGTGGCAACTCCTAATGGGAACAGCCAAAAGAGAAGACTACAAGCACTTATTTGGAACCAGGTGGGGTCATGTGAATAGTGTTTGCTTGGGAAACTTTAAAACTGTCCCTTTTGAGCCTCCATGAAAAAGGGGGGGGGGGGAGAAGTCCAGTATGACCTGATGTGTTCCAGACCACAGCTTCTCATCAGGTGCAGAAACAAAGTTCGAAGTACTGTTTGCAGCATACCACAGAGGTACGTCTTCAAACCTACCTGCATATACATAATACATGAAACAATGTGTGCTGTGTAGAGTATTTAGCATGTGCCATAGTGACTTGAGCATTTATTTCATGTAAATTAGTAAGCATGTCCAGCATTGATCCCACTGCACCATAGCTCCACCCCCTTTAATTGGCCACACCCCTTCTTATTGGCCCCACACATTCAGCTGTCTCCGGTAGCCCC
Organism: Protopterus annectens; assembly: GCF_019279795.1. NCBI lineage: Eukaryota > Metazoa > Chordata > Ceratodontiformes > Protopteridae > Protopterus > Protopterus annectens. Next base: position 514,968,174 of record NC_056744.1, read on the forward strand.
CCTTTGATTTGAAGTCACCAGCTGCCACTGCAAGTTATACAGAGAGACCCCATACAGACTATACAATACAGGTGAAGGAAAACTGACAAACAGAGTAGGGATGCATTCCAGCCATGGATGCATCTCCAAAATACATATGTACCAATGTACAAATCATTGATGAGATGTTGCAAAATGTGTGACAGCCATACCAGAACACATATGACCAATGGTAGATCTGTGTGTGTTGCAGAACACTAATGGGGAGATCAATCATTGCAGCATGCAATGGATATCAAATATAATCATTCACTAGGCTGTTAGCAGTGCGAGTGTAAGCCAAGCAGCAGCAAAGACAGCCATAACTAAGGAGGTGCAGTGCAAATGCATGTGTCCACAACACAATATGGACTGCAAGCCCTCACAAGGCACATCCTAGAAAATGACCATAGTCTGACACATGTGCATAGTGCATTGGAGATGGTTTTAAACATTTATGTGTGCAAATGACACAAACAGCACAGCAATGTGCAACAGCTAAATGGATAGTGACATGGCTATACAACAAAAGTAGGTTTGAATATCATGTACCTCTATATATTGCCATATAAACATACTACAACAGGTGGCACAATCACTGTTATTGATATAAATATCACTGTACATGTATAGGACTGATGAAAGGATAATCTTGTGTGCACAGGTACACACAACAAGATGGAATAAGTGCATTTTACCAGTTACATATTGGATCCATGTAAAGCAGTTCATATGTACTACAAATGTGTACACACAGACATGTATGTTAACTTATGTATACAGGTATCAATATAAACTATGTTGAAAAAGACTGTCTAATGCAATAAGCAAGACACAGACAAAATGGGAGCCATGAATGATGCTAAACAAAGCATCACCTGCATATATTCACTAGATGACCACTGAATGTCAATAAAGTATGTGGAGGATACATATTCATATGTACTCATCACTGAACTGTAAAACAACATGCCACAATAATTGCAAGTACATAGCACATGCATGGCCATTGTGCTAGTGAGACAGCATGACCCAAAAATGTTACATAAGTCACAAAACCAAAGGCATTTCATGTTGTTGGTCAGGCATAAAATAATAAAAATCATTACACATGTGTACACTGCATATGTATGTATAGCATGCAAATAAACACACGTGACTGACATCACTGTGTTATGTGAGAGAAATGTGACATTGCAAAGGCAGGTTCTGAAGGGTCTGCACAATATATAACTCAGTAAAAACTGCTGCCTGCTGTGCAAACAGTAGTACCAGTACAAACAACTTGTATACAAAATATTAAGTAGCAATCAATTTGCCAACTGAACACAGATGTCTTTCATTTAGTTTGTGACAACAAACACCACATAAGTTCACTGTAATAAAAAAAAAACATCTGTTGATAACACGAGACAACATTCCACTTAAAATTATGTAAACATTAATGTTATTCACAGAAAATCACTACGTATTACGTATAGTTGCAGATGCATTAATGAATGTCTAACATAACATTAGCATGCCTAAATGTCTTGAGACTACACATCTAAACCTTTGGATTTAAATATGTTAATAGTATTTCTGGCAACGTAAAGCTGGAAAGTAATAACACATACCGTTCTTCCTCCTCTGCTCCTCAAGCCTGTGCATATTCCCGGCAAAATCTTCAGCAACTGCAAATAGGAAATGATGTATTACAGCAACAGAAGGGTTGCTTAATGTACAACAAAAGAAAGGTGAAAAAGTAGTTATTAGTAGATGCTATCAAGCATTGCCATACAATACAATACACATTTTGTATATTCACTGACGTCTCACTCTCAGTACATTCCACACATAAGGATCACTGCAAGCAAACAGGAGTAAGCTTGATTCGAACCTATAGCTTTCACCTTTGTTCATACTACAAATCAAAACCCTACCTGCACAGCTAATCAATCTTCACCATGATTGCATGAATTGAAGGAAGCCAAACACCTTACGTCTATCAGTGCAGGGAAGCATTACAGATGCTAACAGGTGTGCCAATCTATGATGCCATTGTGCTAGTGTACAGATATAACTAATCATATGGACAAAGACTTACAAATATAAAAAGATGCTGTATGCTGAACTTATTGTGGTGTTATGTCATAATCAACAAAAATGTGTACACATGTATATGATGAATGATAATTCAGTGTTGAAATCTTGCTGTAAGTAGAAAGCATGTATACAGTTTAATACATACATATGTGTACATAGGCATAGATATCTATAAATATATATATATATATATATATATATATATATATATATATATATATATATATATATATATATATATATATATATATATATATATATATATATATATATATATATATATGTGTGTGTGTGTGTGTGTGGGTCTACCTGAAAACGCCATCGCAGAACGCCGACAAAGAGAACACTGACACTGGAAGATTGACAACGGAGAAGACCGACAGTTGAGAATCCTGATGCTGAGAACACCGACATGTTAAGGTAAGTGTGCGATAGGGACGGACGTTAGAGTCAGGGTGTGGGTAAGGTAAGTGCGCGATAGTGACGGAATTTAGGTTTAGGGGCGGGTTAAGTGAGTTAGGGTTAGGATGCAGGTAAGGTAAGTGTGCGATAGTGATGGACTTGAGGGTTAGGGGCGGATTAAGTGAGTTAGGGTTAGGGTGCGGGTAAGGTAAGTGTGCGATAGTGACGGACTTTAGGATTAGGGTTTGTGTTAAGGTTAGTGCATAGATAGTTGTGTATGTAAGGTTTAGTGTAGGTTTGTAAGGTTTTTGGTGTGCTTGTGTTGTGTGTGTGTTTTTTGGGAAAGGTATTTGTTTTGTTGTTTGTCGGGATTTTGGTTTGTCGGGCATGTGAAGTTTCGTGTTTTTGAACTTTTTTTTCCGGTGTTTACGTGTCGGTTATTTCATTGTCAGTGTCTTGGCGTGTCGGTGTTATCAGGTAGACCCATATATATATATATATATATATATATATATATATATATATATATATATATATATATATATATATATATATATATATATCTATATATATATATATATATATATATATTTATATATATATATGCAGAGAGACAGCGCGAGGGAGATCTATATGTATAGGTGTACTTCTATGGACATGTACATATAGATATCTAAATACTCATCTCTTTAGCCAAACTTGAAGTTGTGTGTGTATATTACATGACATGTCAAAGAAAACTGCAAGTGCTGCCATGTACACTACATAAGCTGCTATACACATTTAGCATCGCATTATATATAATATATCGAAAATGCATTGCGAAATTTGAACTGGTGACATCAGAAACATACTTGAATAATATAATGAAACAAAAAACACTACCATTCAGTAACCATTTCCTGCAAGTCAGGCATACGTGTGCAATAACAGTCAATATTCCCAATGACATACATTATGTCTGCGGTGAGATTCAAACAACAAAACTATGCAATTATGATGGCATGACACCATATTGTTTACAGTGATACCATCAGCTGTCCTAGTTCAGACTTTCAACTGTCATAGTTTGCAAGAAAACATTTGCACCTGAACCACGTAAAAAGCCACTAAAGGAATTACTGTACAACTGTGGAATCCAAACCTACAAATGTAAATTATGTAGGAAAGCAGTCAACGAAAAGAAGTAATATAACAGGCTATTGTGTAATTTAATATTAGAAATACCACTTGTATATATATTACCCAGCATTCACATTAACATCATTATCAACAGAAGTATACTGTATGATGTTTCTAGAAGTTGTGTGGATAACGGAGATGTGCGTAGCAATCTGCAGCCTAAGTGCCATGGGATGAATGCTCCATGACCATACTAGATGTGTAAACATTTGTACTGTGCAAGTTACCAAATGCAGATTTTCCATATGTGATGTATAATATTAAATGAATTACTACCAGTAATTTTTTTTCAAAAATAGGCTTTGGATTTGAACCCATGCATAGTCAAACAAGGGTCACTTTTTTTTTTGTTGGTGTTATTTTAATTTCTTCAAGTCTTTTGGGTTTCTAATACCATGACAGGAATGCACCCCATTCCTAAGTCAAAGTATGATTAAAGTTCATGAAATTTATATGGTTTCAATCCTTGATGTTAGCTGGAAGTGCTCTTTGCAGCACCTGCAATGTGCCCAATTAAGAAAAGCTCCTGATTGGAAAACCCCAGTATTAACATCTTTGCTTGAATAAGAACTATTTATATGCACACTGAACAGACACTAACCTGGTTAACAGCAGGAAAAACAATACTGCTACTTAAGAGCGAACCTGAAAGCTGTCCTATAAACTATAGACAAATAACTTGCCTTCCAACAACATTAAAACTATACACTGTAATTGATGCTGACAGAGTTTATAGTCATTTAGAACAAAACTCAATCATGTAAATAGAACAAAAGGGTAATAAAAGAAAGTCATATGGAACAAAGGCTCATTTGTTGTTAAAGTCATAATGGAGAACTGTAAAAAGGGGAAGAATCCAAGTATGGCATGGATAGACTACAAAAAAGCATTTGACAGTATCTCACATTCATTAATATAAGATACACCCTATACTGTTCGATTACATGACAGTGACCATTGAAACATTAGCAGATCACTTTGCAGTTAAGCCATGATAAAGGACAAATTATTATTCCAGGGTGACTCTCTGTCACCACTGCTCTTTTGTTTTGCCCTTAACCAATTAAGCTGTCTACTTAACAGAATATGCCATGGTTACAATTTGGCTCCCAGAAATCAACAAAATGTAAAGACGTCTCATTTTCTTTTTGTCGATGATTGAAAACTCTATAGCTCATCACATGAGGAACTGAAAGTATAACTGCAAGTAGTCAAAACTTTTTCAGATGTTATAAGAATGCCATTTGGTCTTGATAAATGGGAATCAATCAATTTGTCCAGGGACATTTTCAGGGAAGGGACAGATAAGAATAGCTATGAACTTTAAGACAACAGTGGAAGGTTAGTGTGGTGGGAATGGAAGGGTTAAACTGTGAAGGTAGGAGGTCTGGGAGGAAATGAGGTAACTGCAAGGAGGAGCTTAACTGGTTTTGTGTGAGTGCAACTGGGTAAGGGATCAGATTTAGGCATGAGCTTGCTACTACAAGTATGACATCCATGATGACCAGTGGGTACTGTGGTGCAGGTAGGCCTTGGACTACTTTTAGTCAGGAATTGGAGGATTTTTTTTTTGGTCTATAACTGTGATCAGTGGGTGGAGGGGGGTGGTGGTGATGCACAGCACTGAATGTCTTTAGAGGCATGTGCTTTTTTTTCATATTTTTGCCTAAAAGCTTGTTAAATCATCTTCTGACATGATGGAAGGGAACTTTTTAGCGTTCCTCTAAATGCAGCAGAAAAATACTATCTAATGGTATCTTTTGTGATTCCACTGTCTGTACTATTAACTGAAAGCATGCTTTATCCAATTAATGTTTGAACAATGTGTTTTGCTGTAACCATGCAGTAGTATAACTTGTTCTTGACAGATGGCTTGAAAATGGAGCTATGTTATTTTATTGATTGGATGAGTCCAAACCAGGCCAACAATCCTCTTCTGAGGGCATCCATAGATATTGTAAGCTTGATGGGCTATAGTAATGGTGCCTGCATATGGTGTGCAATGGTTCCCAGATGAGGTACTGTGTGTGACTGACTTTGTGGGTAACCAGAAACTGTTGACTTTGGCACAGTGCTTTCTCAAAGAAAGAATAAATAAGTAAAGTATTGCTGACGTGGGTCCATGTCTGAGTTGGCTAGTTGGGGAGATTTGGTGTAGTGTTGCTTCGCAGGCTTTCCTGGAGTCTCTAGCACATTTTTCTCGTGGTGGTGATGAGGAACACATGGCGGTTCTCATCCTCACCGTGGTTGTCAAATGTGGGAGTTTGGAAGTAAGCTACAAAATAAAATATGGGATGTAATGTGGAGTTTAATTGTTCTCTTTCTCTCTCTGCACTGGTAAATGAGGTAGTTTAGTCAGTTAGCTAATGGGCAAGATGTACGGATGTGTTGAACTGAACTGCCAAAATTGTACATGACATGTACTAATAGATGTCCACACTTACCACATGCAGCACTTTGTGCTGGTCATAGACTTCATGTTTACCCAGTAAATAAACCATGTACAAGAGATAAACAGCATACCTCTCAGCTGTCTAGATAATTACAGAATGTCCAGATTTTGCCTCATATTTTCGGTTAGTTCTTCATAAAATTTGTGGTTTTTGGGAAGTCATTGAGGACTGAAGTCACCAAATAATACTAAATAATGAAAGACATTTCAGTTTCAGACTTCATATCCTTAAGAGAATAAATAATAATGCAAAACATGTTATTCTAGCAACTGTTTAAGTTTATAGGAAAATACTTAAAATCTTTTCCTACTTTTGGGTCCTTGCCCACCCCCCCACCAATTGTTTAATGCTTTGTCCAGATTTCTTGTCCTGAGAGGTTGACAGGTATGGGTATCAGAAGCAGACCCATGGAACCTCAGCTGCATGAAACAGTCAATGGTACTTTTAATTAGTCTTGTAAAAGTGGACCACAGAAGGGGTGTACATTAAAATCTCAAAGTCTGTCAATACTGAATACAATATTGTCGACACGAGAATATCGAAAGCGCACTACATTGAATGTTTAAACAGAAAATCTCCGTAGGGGGAGACTTACATTTACTTCAGTGTAGTGTGTTCTCGTAGTTGGTATATTTAAGTAGGGGGGGTGTGGGGGGTGCAGGGGGGCTTTCCCCCCTGCCTACACACTATTCAGTTTTTTTTTTAATTTAGTATTTTTTTTTTTTGGTTTCGATGGTTTAAGACTTTGATCACTAAAGTTCGATCTTTAGTGATTCGAAGTTTTAAACCTTTGAGATTATAATATAGACCCTCATAGAAGACCTACTCTAAATGTGGAAACAGGATCATACCACATAGGTTTAATTTTGTCATAGTTCATTTAACTGTGCATATAAGTTATACAGGAATTATACTATCTGTGATTTGAATTTCAGTATCTGCCATCTGTTGCAATCATATCTAGGGTGAGGATCATGGAGGAGGCTAGTTTGGCACCTGGCAGTAGCAATGCTCTGCCTATGAAAGCAAACAGGGAGCAGGACATCCAGCAGGAAAGGTGATGACTCGGTTGTAGCTAGGAAATGCACAGACTAGCAACAATCGTTGACTTAGTTTCAGGCCCACATGTTGGAATGGATCGTAATGTTTAAAATGAATGCTGTTATTGCACTGGCCAATAGACAATTAATATTTGGTTTAAATAAGTAGCTTGTCATCTTAGGTTTTACTGCAGTGTATATGTTGCTGTTGAAGCATACCTCTCGACCTCTTGGGGGTTATTGCTGTGAGAGGTTGAAGGTATACCTCTCCACTGTACAGAATTTTGCAGAATGCACAGTTTTACCTCATAATTTTGCATTTGAGACTAATGTTGGTAAATAATGACAGTGGTATGAGGTTTTCATAACATTCTGTTTTTCTGGCAAATTAGTAGCAAATCATTTGAGACTGAGGGTGGTAAATAATGAGTCATATGAGTTTCATACTTCATAACCTTCAGAAATTCATGCTGGTGAAAAATCTGTTTTCTAGATTTGTAAGAACAATATTTGTGAGTTCTCTCCCTAATGTTTGGGGCCTTTGTCTCACTTTTATTGGTGGCTTTGTCCTAATTTCTTGTTCTAAGAGTTTGAGAGGTATGGTTTGAGATGTATGGCTCACACACACTGTTACTGCTATTTGCATTCAGCGGACCTGGCTATTGCACAGATGAGGCAGAGTGGCCAGATATTTCATAGTTTAGGTCCATTATTCATCAAGCTTTGGAGGGTTCCCGATTTTGAGTCCAGAGAACTGACAGGTAGCTTAAGGCAGACATTTGCAGGTTGGCATAGTGATGATGTGTTTGCCTCATAGAAACAAGATAAATGGTTTGATTCCCATCTGTGATTGGGGGTCGGTGGGGATTGCAGAGCCTGTTATGTATGAATGGGCTGAATTGGTACGTTTTCTATCGCTTTCTCTAAGAGGTAGAGGGAAAGGCAAACCTTTAGCAGGAGGACACCGATAGGGACTTACTTCTAACATGGCTCTTAAAGTTGGAAGAGTGCTTCTGCATCAGGAGTGAAATAAGCAGGCAGTTTCTGGGTGGTGTGGGGTTAGAGTATTAGGGAATATCATTCTTTAACTTTACTGGAAGAATTTCATTAAGTGACCGACATGTTCTTGGGGTTATGTTCATAGCTCTCAACTTTCCATGTCCAAAAGGAGGAACACTGCCTCTTATAACATGGAATAAAGGGGCAAAATGTGGAATACTTACTAATGGCTTGCTAACAACTTTAACTATGAAGCTCATAGGATGGTTAAAATGTGATATTTTTACTTGTAGAATAGGCCTTTAATGAAATAATATGATGCTGCTCTAGTTGCCATTGATATCAGTTAAAGTGCGAGCGGGGTTGCTTGCTGGGATATTCTTGTAGTGCTTGTCTGTATAAATGTTCCTAAGACTGTTTCTGTGAAATAGGTAACTTGGCCCATATAGTATTGTATTTGATTGTGTACAGTAATCATGAGGTAACCCACTTATTATGATATTTAATTAGCCCTCATCTGCAGTGAGTAGTTGTAATATGCTTGAGTGGGTAGGTCACATTACATTCTGCATTTAATACGTGTACTTTAAATGCATAGTTTTAGTTACTGTTGTGTCATAACACCATTTGTGCTGCAGTATGTCCCCTTGCTGGTTGCAAAAGGATTTGCTGAAGAATAAGGCTGTGCCATGTTGGAGATATGGGATGCGAGGGGAGTGTAGTGGTGGTACAGGTGATGAACAAGTAGGCACTTGGCAGCGACTAATGTTGTCATTAAGACATTTTTTTATTAGGTGTGTACAGAGGATTTACAGTTTTTTATTTTCATTTACAGATAGGGAAGCAGATAGTTTGCGTCAGTCAGTGCCTTGAAAGAAGGAACCTAACAGAGGAAGGAGGCTGCTGTGGTGGATGTTCCAGCCACTGGAGTGGTGCACAGTAAGGTTGCAGGTAATCCTATTGTATTAGAGGCTAATTTGGGCATGTCAGAGTTGGTGTGATTTGGGAGAATTTGCAGACAGTTGAGAATGAAATACAGTGGGGCAGGATGAAGCAGGTTTGTGGGTTTTTTATAGGGATTTGTGGGCTGTCCACAGGTGGGGCAGAGTCACAGCAGCATGAGGTTATTTCAGACTTGGTGGGCACAATAGTTGGGCTTACGTTTTACTTTGGTAAGGCTATGCCAATGAGTTACTAGGTGGTTGGTGCTACTTTGAGAACATTGGGCTCCTCAAGGGGATTAGCAATTGCTTAAAGATGTGGCAAGAAGTATCAGGATGGCGACATATTTTAGGGGGAATGGGTTTTGGCTCACTGGCCAGTTGGATGGAAAGACATTTGGTGGCAGGAGATTATTGTTTGAAGTTTTAGACTTGGCTAGCATTGAAGGTGTAAAACCAACAGAAACCAAAACTGAAAATAAAATAAAAATGGCTTAACGCAAATCCAATCCACAAACAAATTTATTGTTGTTAGCGCTTTCATGCACTATACCTCAGTGCACGTCTTCAGACAACACAGCATTAAAAAAAAAGCTCTTAAATAGAGGGTACAATTAAAACATAATTGTCAGCACGTCCAACAATTAGAACATCACTTAACTTTTAAAATGACATACTGATAAAAACCACTGATGCATGTAACCTGCTTATATGCAAAAAAATCAACCAATATTTTTAACAGTACGTTAAATGCAATTTAAATAAAATGTATCTGAAACATTCCCAACAAATAAACTTAAAATAAAAATATGAGAAGAGAACAGCACATAGTATGAGACTTGATTATCAAAAACATACTAACAATCGCAACAATGTTAGTTATTTAACGTTCCAAGGCTTTTAATTTAAGGAGGCATTTAATAGAACAAACCTCATTAATACCAGGATAAACATAGGCATGTCGTTCAGTTTTATGTGAACAACATAAGATATGGTATTCTTAAAAAATTTAACTGCGAGAGTCAAGGGGTAGTTTATCTAGCTTTATGCCAGTTATGCCCTGTATTTTACTTTGGCAAAACTGAATGACAATTGAAGCAGAGAATTTACAAGCATATTTATGCTATATTAAAAGGTAATATTACCAACGCATTAGCTAGGCATATACTTGAATATAATTCTCATAGTTTTAAATTTCTAGTAGTCCAGCAAGTTCCTAGGAACCCTAGAGGTGGCCCTTGGCATTTAAAATTGGAAGAACAAGAACTTTTATGGCAGTTAAAAACGAATGCCTATGTTTATCCTGGTATTAATGAGGTTTGTTCTATTAAATGCCTATTATAAGCAGGTTACATGCATCAGTGGTTTTTATCAGTATGTCATTTTAAAAGTTAATTGATGTTCTAATTGTTGGACATGCTGACAATTATGTTTTAATTGTACCCTCTATTTAAGGGGTTTTTTTTTAATGCTGTGTTGTCTGAAGAAGTGCACTGAGGTATAATGCATGAAAGCGCTAACAACAATAAATTTGTTTGTGGATTGGATTTGCGTTAAGCCATTTTTATTTTAGCATTGAAGGTGTAGTAGAAAAAGTTGCAGGGAAAAGGGTTAATTTTCATTTGGACAAAATTCAATGGTACAAGCCCCTGGTGTTGCCAGGTGAGGTGTCAGGTTGGCTTGGAATGACCTTTTAATAGATGGTGTATAATAGGGAATTGCAAGATTTAGTGAAAGATTGGTGTAGGTTGATAATGTGAAGACTGACAGATGAGGGCTATTGACAAGACAGGTTTGACGGTTGCATTTTAGGGATTTGCATTGGTAAATGGAGTATCATTGGACTATAGTTGGTGTGATGGTCTCCTTATGGATTCATTATGAATCTCTTAGGGTGTCAGAATTCTTTTGGGTTGTTAGTTTGGTGAGATTTTCAGTTTTCTTCTTCTGTTTGTATTTGCTTGGCTAAACCTAAATGGATCAGCTTTGTAGATCAATATGTGTGTATATACCTTTAAGAAGCTATCCAAGAGCTTGCACTAGAGTATAAATAATGAGCATGTGCAAGCCTGACTGCCATTTTGTAGTTAGCTGGTGAGATATAAGCATATATATGTTGGTAAGTACTGTTTGTTAGTTAGTTCGTTTATATTTAATGATGCTGCTATCCATCCTGATGTGTTTGTATGTATTAAAGCATCGGAACGAGACCCCAGGCCTTCTCGCATCGGAACAAGACCCCAGGCCTTCTCATTATTTGTATTAAAGATGAATGAGTGACATGGCACCAGAAGTGGTATCAGAACCAGCATATCTAAAAGGACATGAAGTCAGAAGAAGCACACCGAAGGGGCATGGGGTCAGAAATGGCTTAGGTAAAATGAGTTAAGGCACTTGTTTAGATGCTGGTGGAATATAAAGAAGTGGATCATTTCCAAAATGTGTATACTTCATGAAACAGGTCAGAAATGAATTCTAGAAATTAAAACTTGCTCAGCACTATTTCTTTTGGCATAATATGAAATTGGGCATATGGAAGGTTTTAAATAATTTCACATAAACCGATATGCATGATATTGATTAAAATATTTCAATTACTTCAGAAAATGTTTGAAATAAAGTCTGAATTGCATGAAATGAATAAAATAAAGGGAAACAACCACATGTTTGCAAAGCATATGTATTTTTATATTAAGCAAAGATATCCGAGTTATCAGAAGTGTATAAAATGTTTTCATGCTGGTGCAGTGTTACAGTAAAGCTGTTTCACAAAGTACAATCATTACAGGGCATATTTCACAAAGTACAGACAATGCAAGGCAGATTTCGCAAAGTAAAGTATTTTAAAGAGTTTATTACACATTTGAATGTTGTTACAAGCTCACAGCACTGCTTGTTCGTACATAATTACAGTGGCCTTATTTTCAGTGTGTTTGTGCATACTTTGTAGGCATGGCAGATGGATTTTGAAAACCCAGTGCACTTGTGTTTGACAGTAATATTGCTGAGAACTGGAGATTGTTTGTGCAAGAGGATGACATTTACATACAGGCTGCATTTTCCAATAAATATGGCCATCCAAAGGCATTTATTCTGCTTAATTTAGTAGGGTTAGAAGCCATAGAAAGGGAACACTCATTTGTGTATGCACCTGCTATCTATACGGGAGAGGGGGGGGGACCATTATATTGTCATAACGGCTGAGTCAGGGGAGGACCCAGAGTTGCTTAAAATGTAAATTTAAAGAAATGTAAATTTAAAGAAATGTGTAATTCCCAGACAAATGTTACAATGGAAAGGTACTTACTTTACACAGGGGATCAAAAGCATGGTGAAACTTTTGCAGCATATATAACTGACTTGAGAAATAAGGCTAAAATGTGCAGATTTGGTGACTTATGGGATGAATTGATAAAGGACAGACTAGTGTGTGGCATAAAAGATGATGCTATGAGAAAGATGTTGCTTTGTGACAGTGATTTAACTTTGAATAAGGCCATGGTTGACCTGTAAAATGTTCGAATCACTTTCTGGAACATAAGACTTTTGAACACATTCTGGTCTAGAAACAGTGTTTGACTCATTCTTTGACTTAGAGTTTGCATCACAGATACAATGTTGTGACTGAAATGATGATGATTCTAGGGTTCTATATTACAATGTCAAAAGACAAAGTAACTGAACATGTCTTTATCGACACATAAATATCAACCTTTTGAAATGCCAAATGACCACTTCAGCAAATTTTTTTTCCCAGGGGAAAAAAAAAGCAAAGCCAAAAACAAGCAAACCAAACTTTCAAACCATACATAGTAGGGGGCTTCACCCCCCACACAACCCCCCAACTAAATATACTAACTCCGAGATTGCACTACAGTAAGGAAAAGGACAAATCCCCGATGACGACCAAATGATTTTTTCCCCTGGGAAAAATTTGCTGAAGTGGCCATTTGGGATTTCAAAAGGTTGATATTTATGTGTCAATAAAGACATGTTCAGTTACTTCATCTTTCAACGTCATAATATAGACCTGACTCTGGTACCGGAAGAAGATGTCTGTGTGATTCCTCCTATACTCCACACCCTCGGAATCTACCAAACAGGATCTCGGCTCAGCACAAATTCCTGTAATTTTTCCTATTCGATCAAAACCTTTTATTGTCGTACCATCTCTCCTTCCCTCAATGGATGAAGTAATCTGCTTGATCTGTCGTAACTAGATTTCTGGATAGTATGCTGCTTAATAAATTGAGCCTTGATGGTTTTATTGTTCTTAGGTTTAGGTTGCAGCAAACTTGAAGAAATAGGTACCATAGTTCTAATTTGCCTGGGAAGTAGTCTTTGAGCAGGTGAGCCAAGAATATCATCAAGGGGTATGTTTCTGAGATTAAGCAAATTCAAGAATACATCGGTATTGTCATACTTTGACCTCTGGAGTAATTGCTTTGCACTCTGCACTGCTCATTCAGCTAGACCATTGGACTGCAGATATTCAGGACTACTAGTGACATGTAAATGTCCCATTCTTTTGCAAATTTCTGAAATAACTGGCTAGTGAATTGAGTACCACTGTCAGAAAAAAGTTTGTGTGGACTACCACGAACTGAGAAATGATGTTTCAGCTTATTAATAACATTATTTGAGGTTAAGTTTGGTAGTAAATCAATCTCAAACCAACTTGAATAAGAGTCTACCAAAACCAAGCAGTGTTGATTGTTCCACTCAAAGATATCAGTTGGTACAGTAGACAAGGGTAGTTCAGGAATTGGACTTAGCTGAAGTGGTTCTCTTTGCAAATGCGGTCTAGTACTATTGCATACTAAACAAGGAGAAAGAACTCTATCAACGTCTTTTGATAATGAAGGCCAACATACTAGTTCTCTTCCTCTTCTCTTAGTGGATGTGGATCCTGGTTGACCACAATGCAAAATCTGAATATATTCTTGTTGTAAGGAAGCGGGAACAACAATTTTAGGATCTTTGAAAATAATACTTGAATTTTTACTTCAGAGGATTGAGCTTTAAGTTCACTTCATGGGTTCTGTCAAGAACTTTCCTGAGGTTTCTGTCATGCTCACCACTGCCTCCAACTACTAGATCATCTACTGTTATGGCACAAGCATAACCTGAAAAAAATGTGTTCCATTGCATGCTGAAAAACTTCATTTGCAGAATTTATTCCAAATGGCATCCTTAGGAATTTGTATCTGCCAAACAGAGTACTGAAAATAGTTAAAATTGAGGATTTGTGATAAAACACTTCCCAAAATTAACTCTTGCATCCAAAATAGAAAATACAATGGCATTCGGTATTAGAGCTGCAACTTCTTCAACTATGCGCATATGATAAGGTCTCTTTAATGCTATGTTCAAATCTCTACAGTCAATGCACATTCTGATTTCTTCTGAGCCTTTTTTGTGAGTGGCTAACATGGACAACACCCATTCAGTAGGTTCTGTGACTGAACAAATCACACCTTGCTGCAACATTTTATCCAACAGAGATTTAACTTTATCTTACATAGCTATCAGAACTCTTCTTACTGGTCTGACTACTGGAGTGATCTCTGGGTCTAACTTCATGGAAAATACAACTGGAAGCTTACTCAATTTATTATCAAAAACATTAGCAGCCTCTGAGAAAGTGGCTTTGGAGAAACTGGAACTCAGAACTGCACTCACATGATGAACTTCTTTAGCAAAAGAAAGAGTTATTCTTAAACTATTGCTGAGATCCAGTAAAGATTACAGTTGTCTCCAGACTGTATAGAATAACAAATTGTAACAGTTCTTAGCAAGATAACATGAAAGCATCACTGAACCTTCGGTTTGAATTTCCTCACCTGCATAAGCAACAAGTCTCGCATTGCTGGTTAGATTGAGTTGTTTGTTAGTTCTCACGCATGCAAATGTGTCTGCTGATATAACATTACACTTTGATCCTGTGTCTACAGTACAAAACACTTCATTTCTCGTTAAGTTTACTGCATCAACTCTTTCACCAGTCACTGATACAGCATCTACATAATAAGCTGACTGTTTTGGCTCTACTTGATCAACATGCTTTTTTGTGTGACCTTTCTTTACAACTATGTGAGGCTTACTTCATTTGCAAAACTTTTGGAAATTATTTCATTTTTTACACTTGTGACATTGCTGACCAAATGCTAAGTACTTCTTTGTTTTAGACTTATGAGTTGCACCACAATTGCGGCAGTTAACAGTAAAGCTAGATTTAGGTTTTGCTGATTCGTGTTTGTGATGCACTGAGCTGACATTGGAGCTCACATTTTTCCTGGAACTTTCTAGAAAACCTCGTGGCTTCTTTGGAAATCCTGTAGCTGCCACGTGCTTAGGCCTGTTCTTGTTTGCCACGTGCTACATACTGTCCACATTTGCTCTGGAACCAACTGAAATCATGCTCTTGTCACTCGCAAGCATATTTGTATGTTTTTCTGTCACCTCGTGGATTTGACAAATCTCTATTTCTTTACTCGTTAAATCACTGTCACAAAGTAAAATCTTTCTTTCAGCAGCACTATTAATACCACATACAAGCCTGTCCTTTACTGTCCTTTATCAGTTCATCTTTTAGATCACCAAACTGACACGTTTTAGCTCCATTTCTCAAGTCAGTTATATAAGCTGCAAATGTTTCCCCTGGTTTTTGATCTCTTGTATAAAACAAATGCCTCTCTAATGTAATATTCATCTGGGGGTTGCACATTTCTCTGAATTTGCACTTCAAACACTCGGGGTCTTCCCTTGATTCAGCTTGTACAACAATATGGTGATCTGCACCTTCTCCTTCATACACTACTGGTGCATACACAAACGTATGCTCTCTTTTCTATGGCCTCAGACCTTGCTAGGTTTAGGAAAATGAATGCCCTGGTACATGCATCTTTATCTGCATAAGCTGCTTGTATGAAAACATTGTACTCTTGCTCAAATATTCTCCAGTTCTCTGCAATATTTTGATCAAACACAAGTGGCAGGGGTTTTCAAAATCCGTCTG
This sequence comes from Protopterus annectens, assembly GCF_019279795.1. Lineage (NCBI taxonomy): Eukaryota > Metazoa > Chordata > Ceratodontiformes > Protopteridae > Protopterus > Protopterus annectens. Next base: position 514,984,312 of record NC_056744.1, read on the forward strand.
CCATATTAACACATACCAGCTAAGGGACTTGTGAAAAAGCATGAATATACACACACAAACATATATGCTTAAATTTCTGGCATAAGCAGTACTTGTCCAATGCCTTCATGCTCTGAACTTTTACTTTTGCTGGGCTTACTGGAATTATGTGAATGAACAAACTTGTAGTACTTTCGAATAACTGAACATTGCAAAATAAACTTCTCAGGCTTTTCGATACTTTACTGGACTTTGCGAAATAAACTTCTCTAGCTTTTTCAATATTTTCAGAATTTTATCAGTAAAGCAGAAATGCTGAAGTAATACACCATCAGTTGCTATACTTTCAGAATCTTATTGGTAAAGGCAGAAATGCTAAAGTCATTTATCACCATCACGTGTTATACTTTCGGAATTTTTATTTTATTTATTTTATTTTACATTTGTTTACCAGGAAAGTCCGACTTGGAACAAAACCAATTTTCAGCAGAGGCCAGAGTAGAAACACTCCAGATGCATGTCTATCGATAAAGGCAAAAATGCTACAGTCATTCATCACCATCAGTTGCTAAAGTCATCACTTTAAGAAACATTCGAGAACTTTACGATGTGACTAAGTCATGAGCACTGTAATACTCTTGTAATGTTGTCTTTTGTAAGAAAACACCTCTTATCAGTGTTAGAAACGTTAAGCAATTGCACAATATGAAAACATCGAACATATGTTGCCCAAAACTCAATAACTTTCAAAGTAATTGCATTATATGAATAACTGCATACAGCACACTGAAATGTCCCCAACACAGCAAACAGCAGTACCTTGCTAGGCAACACTTTACAGTACAAGAAGCACTCCATAATGGCGGCACTTTGTGAATAGGCACACCCAGCACAAGAACTTTTTGAAATAGCTATACTTTGACTGGCTTACACAAAATAGTTGCACTTTGCACACAATGAATTCTTTGAAAAACATGCACAGTAATAAGCACATACTGTAAGCACTTTTACACTCTCTGAGATACTTCAAATAACTTTAGTTATGCCCTTGATACAATACAAAGTCATAGTTATGCCCAAACCCAGCACTTTGCCAAAACACATACAGTTGCCTTGCTTTATTTTTGCTCAATGTGCCCTTTTCTTTTCTTATTATATTTGTTTTGCTCATTTAAGCCCTTTTTCATGCCCAATGTATTTCTCTTGTGCTTGTTTTACTCTAAACATGCCCAACTTTACTTTAACCACACTCGTTTTGCTTTAAACATACTCGTTTTTTGCTTTACTGTTAATCATTTCATCAAATACTTTTATCTTAAACATTTTCTTTAGTTAACAAACTTTTCTGTCCTTTCTGTTTTCCTGATAATGTGGTTTGTGCACTTGTAATGCCCCTTTTTTCGTCTTTCGCATCGAGTAAATAATTTGTGTTATTTTTCATTACATTTGATTATTTCTGGTTACATTTGTGCTCCTTTCTCTCTGTTTTACCTTTGCTGTCATCTTTACAACTCATGACTCTGAATATTTTTCTCTCTTCCATCCTGGTTCTGATACCATGTCACTTTTGTGTTAGGACACAAATAAATGAGTCTTTATGGGTTCTGTTCAAGCAGCTTTATTTCATACAAGCATATCATTACAGACGCTTACTGACTATAAGTTGAGTTATATACAAACTAACAACTGTGATCATGCATGCTTACTGTCTGGGTGCTCCTACAAAATGGCACTAGGGATTGCACTTGTCTGGAATTTATATGTGCACATACAGCCCTGCATGCTTCTTACAGATAAAGCACACACACTTTACTCTCTGATCTACAAACACCAAAGAGCATTTGATGTCCTGAAACAGAGAATTGCAAGTCCACCAACTCTCAGATACTATGATGTTTACAAACCAGTTACACTTTCCTGTGATGCTTTGAAATTTGGTCTTGGAGCAATCATTCTACAAGAGTGGTTCCAGCCCAGCAACTTGTAGTTTATTGGCCATTTTGGGTCAATTCCTAGCTCTTTTCAACCCCTGCTATAAAACCCACTTTAGCATGCTTTTGCACTTGTATACGACTCAGCGCAGCTCCTCGTGGTGTCCTGCAGAGTTCTACAAGCAGCAGAGAGTGAAAGAGTGACTTTCCTTGATTTATAAGTATTTTTTTCTGGCTTTCTTTTGACTACTGTATCTCGACTGCATTTCGCCTAAAAACCCTTGAAATCAGCTCTGTATATTGTTTATACTGTATTTGTGTTGCTTCTAAACTGTTTGCACTTTAAAAGTTAGTTTTTTGTTTAATTTAACTGTTAGGCTAACACACTCAAGTGCGCTAGCCGTTTTAAAGCATTTACTGTTTGTTACTGTATCTTTTTCTTCTGTCTCTGAAAAAAAGAAAAAAAAAAACAAAAAAAAATATCCTTGTTTTCCCGCCTTACTGAACTAGAATAGTCCAGTCTTCAGATTTTGCTGATCTCTGGGCTTTGTCATAGTTCCTGTGCTATCCATATCCTTATTTGGATAAGAGGAAGCTTCTTTGTTCACCAGTGGGAGTGGGGAGCACTGAGCAACCTATTTGTCCCTAGAGGAGTGGTTCCAGCCCAGCAACTTGTAGTTTATTGGCCATTTTGGGTCAATTCATAGCTCCTTTCAACCCCCTGCTATAAAGCCCGCTTTAGCGCGCTTTTGCGCAAATTAGTGCAAAGTTGCTCATAGAGCAGCATCGGGCAGCGCCGGTTAATCAAGTTTAAACTATTTCTGGCTCCACAAAGTCTGCTCTTCAATTTTTCCCTTAGAACTGCTCTACTTGTAATCTAAACAGTCTATTCTCTATCTGAATAGCCCAGTACTTGCTCCTAAAGCATTTTATACAGATAAAGCACTCTTAACAAAAAGAAAGCACTTCATTCACCTAAAATCCCCTTGAGTACCCATTTCCCTATAGGTCCTTTCTGACTCAGTTACACAGCTATCCTTTACACTATTTTAGCATGTTGAAGGGTCAGTTGCTGGCATCCTCTCCTGTTCAGCTGGTAAATCTGGGAATCTTGAGGCAATGTTACAACTGCCTCATGTACACAGACAACCCTCTCCTCCTCCCAAGAAATACAAATATATGTGAGAGATGCAACTATATAGCCAAACTGGAGGCTGAGCTCTCTCAACTCAGTACTGGCAAAACCAGTCAGGATTAGAAGGTAACCACGCACACCACAAACCCAGTCTCACATAGACCTATCACAACTGCAAACCAAACACATAAACACACAAAAACATACTCGGAGGCTCTAATTAAAAATCTACCAAAACAACAGAGGCCTCCAAAGCAGTCACCCAAGTGACCACTACCTAAAGACACATGCAACACATAGTTCACAAAGTCAGTGTGTTAAACAGTCACAGCCCTTAAAGCCAAACAACATGCCAGATACACTTGTAATAGGTGACTCCATAGTCAGACACACTGATGTGCCGCTCACCAGACTGAACAAGGAGAGGGTTACAGTAAGCTGCCTGTCGGGCACTAGAATCCGCCAAATAACACAAGCACTCAGGTCACTCCAAAGCAAGTACAAATATGACTCAGTCATTGTCCATGCTGGTGTGAATGACCTGAGACGTACCTCCCTGGACTACATGAAAAGAGACATAGAGGAGCTCTCTGATTATGTAGCCCAGGCCGTTATGACCCTGACCCTGAGCAGCATTTTACCCTCACCAAGAATGATGCCACAGTACAAAAACAAAATGATCAGCTTTAACAATTGGCTTAATTACTGGTGTCATTCTAAGGGGATCCAATGTCTGTCTGCTTGGGATGACATGCTTGACAAGCCACGCTGCTTCACAAGGGATGGCTTGCACCTGTCACCCCTGGGCTTCCGGATATTGGCCAAGGCTCTTGCCACCCCCATAGTGTCTTTTTTAGGCAAGGCTCAAAAGACAAACCCACCTCCCTAGAAAACACAATTGGAAAAAAACTAAGGGTAATGCTGCTCAATGCCAGAAGTCTAAACCTCAAGATGCACACTCTTGAAGCCCTCCTCAGTATGGAGAACATCGATGTCTGTGCAGTGACTGAAACCTGGTTCAAGGCTCCTGAGAGCACCCCAGCACTACCAGGTTATACCTCATATCATGTTTTCCAGCCCCAAAACTCAGACCGAACCACAAAAGGAGGGGGAGTATCCATATTCATCAAAGATGCCCACACCTCCAGGTTAGTGGCAATGCACGAAGCATCGGAGACCATCCAGGTGCAACTAACCATAGGCAAAACTGCCCTACAGTTTGTAGCATGCTACAGACCACCCTCTCAGACTCAGGAACACCACTCAGCCTTCCTGAAGACACTGGAGAGTATGAATGTCTCTCCAAATACCATCATATTAGGAGACTTCAACTACCCTAACATAGACTGGGAACATTACTCAAGCCCAAACACCCTAGCCCAAAGGTTCCTAGAATTCATAAACTCAAATGCGATGGAACAACTAGTCATCACTCCCACAAGAGGAGATAATATACTAGACCTGATCATCACAAACATGGGGTCACAATGCTCCACACCGGAAGTATACCCCTCATTGGTGAGATCAGACCATAAATTAATCTCACTGGAAATCGTCATCCCGCCACCACCCCCTGCACAAAAGACCACAGTAAAGAATTTTTCAAAAGTCGACTTCACACTTCTTAAGACTGAAGTGGTATCCTTCAAGGCCTCTGGGCCAGTGGAAACCACAGCCCACACCGCTGAATCCTTTATAAACGTCTTCTACGGACACCTTCAAGAATGCATGGATCATGCAATCCTTAACAAAACCAAGATCCATTCCCCCAAAGGCAGGTGTCCTGTCTGGTGGACCCCAGCCATTAACAAACTTTACAACAGGAGGAGGAAGCTACTACATGACAGAGCAAAATCCCTAAAAGGGAAGGCATCTCTGATCAGTAATAGCAAAAAACTACGTTCACTCATAAAATCATCCAAGGCCAACTTTGAGAGAAAAATCGCAAAAGACACAAAAGACAATCACAAGGCTTTCTTTAGCTATGTTAGAAACCTGGGTGGAAACTCCCAAATCTGCTCAGAGTTAGTCCAAAATGACACAAAATACACTGAACCCACAGACATTGCTAACATTCTGGCAGACAGGCTCAGTGCAAATTTCTCCACCCCCTCCCCCCCAAAATGAGAAATATCTATCCCAGCAGAGTGTAGCCTCCCTAACATCTCAGATGTCCGGGTAAGAGCCGCCCTCTCCAAAGCTAAAAACACAGCATCAATGGGACCGGATGGTGTCCCGGGCTGTGTGCTACATGAACTCCAAGAGGAACTAAACCCACACATAAGGCTGCTGTTTAATGTTAGCCTTAATACAGGATACGTACCCAAAGAGTGGCGTACAGCAACAGTGGTCCCACTCCACAAAGGAGGTGCTTCTACGGACCTTGGAAATTACCGTCCCATAAGCTTGACGAGCCTGGTCTGCAAAGCTATGGAAAGGATCATTATGGAACTCATAAACAAAGACATTGGGGACCTACAGACATTGGACCCTACCCAATTCGGCTTTGTCAAGGGCAGATCCTGCCTTTTGAACCTGGTTGACTTTTTTGAAACAGTCACTAAGGCCATTGATGAGGGTAAGGCAGTTCACACAGCCTACCTTGACCTTGCAAAAGTCTTTGACACAATACCCCACTCGGGCATCATAGACAAGCTCACCAGCTTAAATGTAAACCCGTATATCACAAGATGGGTTGCAAACTGGCTCAAGGACAGAACCCACAAGGTCAGAATTGCTGGAGCCATGTCAGACTCTAAGCCAGTCACAAGCAGTGTCCCACAGTGCTCAGTCCTGGGACCCCTCTTGTTCGGCATTTATTTTTCCGAGGTGCAAGCAAACATTGGAGGATTGTGGCTGACAAAGTTCGCATATGACTGCAAACTGGGTGCCATAATTGATACTCCAGCGGACACAAGCATCCTTCAGAAAGGCCTTATAGAAATGGATAATTGGTGCCAGAGCCATGGCCTTAAACTGAATGCCAAGAAATGTATAGTCATACCCTTTGGGAAAAACATGATACCCACAAATTACCACATAGGTGGTAATCCATTAAGTACGGAAGAGGTAATCAGGGACCTAGGGACCCAAGTTGACAGTAGCCTCTCATTTGACACTCACATTGCCAAAGTGGTTAGGAAGACCTTCTATATTGCCCACCTTGTCATAAAGGGATTCACATCTAGATCAAAAGAGGTCATTATGCCCCTGTACTCTTCTCTTATCAAGCCCATGATTGAGTACAATGCCCCATTCGGGATGTATCTTACTCGACACCTGCAGCAGTTAGAAAGACCCCAAAAGTTCCTCACCAAGAGGATAAAGAGTCTCAAACATATGCCATATGCTGCCCGGCTGAAGAAACTCCAGCTCTATTCAGTCGCATACCGCCTACTCAGAGGCGATCTATGCCTGATGTACAAGGCCATGTCCAATCCCGAATTAATGGACATGCTCCACCTCAGAAAATCCAAATCCATCAGAGCCACGAGAGCAAGACATTTGAACCTCAACACAAAAATAAATAGGACGTGCTGGAGAGACAGATTCATAACCCAGAGGCTCCCTACACTCTGGAACAGAATCCCAGTCCATGTTAGGCAGAGTCCCTCACTGACTCTCTTCAAGAAAAATCTTGACGGGTGGATGGGAGATCGTAGGTTTACCCCGGGGGTCATCTCTGCATCACTACTAGACAGAGGCACAGTAAATTAAACCCTAAATGGGCTTAGTATTCTCATCCCAAGGGGTGGCGAAAGCCACACACACTCTGGCTAGGCTTATAAATGCCCTAGGGCAGATAGCCTAGTATGAACCTATGAACCTATGAACCTAAGAAGATCACCCTGTTGCCTATGCCTTGAGAACTCTTACCCAAACTGAGATGCAGTAGGCCCAGATAGAGAAAGAGCTTTTGGGAATCGTGTGTGCATGTTCGAAGTTCCATGATCATGCTTATGATAGACCGATCTAGATTGAAGCAGATCACCAACCATTAGTCTCTATTTTGAGAAAGCCAATGTTTTCAGCTCCAGCCAGACTGCAACGTATGATGCTGAGATTGCAAAAGTATAATTGCATTCTTGTCTACAAGAAAGGCAAGCTTCTTTATCTTGCTGATACATTATTCAGATTGCCCAGAAGTACCACTGAACAGAATGACAATCAAGGTTCTCATTCAATTGATGATTTTGAAGTCATAGAAGTGAGAAATTTTTCTTCCCCACATATTGATGAGCTGAGAGATCACACAGCCACAGATCCAGTTTTACAAAGGCTCAACCACTTGATCAATCATGGATGGCCATCAAAGCAATCTAGTTTTGGGAGGCAGAGCCTAATGCCTAACTGAAAGCAGCAAATTTTTGAGCTCCTCATACTCATACTAGAAATAACAGGAAAATCTTATTATTTTTTTTGATTTTTTATAAATCTTATATGTGAAACTATTAACAATAGAATCACCAGTTTTGAAGAAGAAAATCCGAAATTTTCCTGTCAAATAAACCTGAAGACTAACTAAGCTGCCTAGTAATGAGCAACTCCAAGAATTCTCACTCAGACTCTGCTCTGAAGTGAGAAATCCAACTGATATCAGCTACTCTTCAAGATTTATCTCTGAAGATGACAGATTTACTGAAAACCTAGAAAACCTTATAGAAAGTTGCCAAAAGCAAACTGAAGTCTTTAAGGAAATTCTGCAGCAGCACCAACTAAAAATATCAGACATTGAAACATCTCTAAATGATATCGATGGAAGACTAAAAGAAGAAGAACTTCATAGTGAATTTCTATTACAACAGAATACTTGGCTAATAAACAGAATAGATGATATGGAAAATAGGAAAAGAAGGACAAACATAAGAATTTTTGGAGTCCCAGAGAAGACCGAAGGGGAGGACATCATTTCATTCTTGAATTCCTGGTTACCTGAAATCTTAGGGCTGAAAGAAGGCTTGTCTTATGGAATTGAAAGAGCACTCAAAGCCATCAGAAAACCACTTTCTACCTCATCTAAATCATTTCCAAGATCTATAGTGGTTAAATTTCTGTCATTTATGGACAAAGAACTGATATTGAGATCTGCATGGAGGAAAAGTCCAGTTATTTACAAGCAATCCCAATTAAGATTTGATAATGACTATTCACCAAGAGTCTTGGAACAAAGAAAGAAAACGTGGCCCTTAGTGAAATTCTTAAAACAAAACAAAATTAAGGCACAGCTTGCATACCCTGCCAAAATTAGAATTCAACATAATAATGACATGAGATCTTTCAACACCATCGAAGAAGCCACTTCCTTCATTAAAAATAACAATATAATCTTACTACTAGAAGAAATGGATTGGTCAAATTCAAACTCCTTAAAGAGAGCCTCGGGAAAAAACACTTGGACTGATGTGAGGAAAAAAAAACAAAAAACTGATGTTAAGAACATTGATGATACAATTTCTCTCAAAGCATTAACCAAGGTATGATTCTAACACATAGCCTTAATTTCATTACACTTCAGACACATAATTAGTTTTCTCCTTTTTTTCTTTATTTTCTTTTCCTTTCTTTTAGAAAGTATCACAATCTGTATGTTAACATAATAATATAGTAGTGGTTTGGATGTGATTTTTAGTGCTTGAATTGAGCAGTTTTTTTTGCTTCCTTTAGTTAAATTCTCACTCACAAGAGCATTAGCATTTAAATGAAAGGCCACTATTATTATACAGTTATTAACATAATGATTAATAGTTACTGTAGTAAAATTTTAATAAGTTAAATCCAAATCTTTATGGAGTGTCTTAAAAGAGCATTTCTTGAACTTTTGTTGCTTGTTAAATATGTGAAAACGTTGTAAAGGGTAGAAAGGAGGAGAAGGGGAAGGAAAAAAGGCAAAAATCGCCTACTAGCGGTTCAAAATTCTAAATATCCATTGGTGACCAAAACTGCTTTAAAATATACCCTCGAGCTCTCTAGTCAGATTTTTTCTTACCTATTTTCACTAATATAGTTCAGCATTCCATTGTAAGATAAGAAACATGTTAATATGCTGAGGCTCGTAGAACACTTCATTAGTTTGTGAGTGATGTGCTTTGCGCACTTCCGCAAAGTCTTTCTTGTCAGTTAGAACATAAAAAGAAAAAGCGAACTGTGATCTGAGTTTCAGCCCCTTTTTGGTTTTACCTGCACTGCGGAAGTAGAGTATCCAATAAAATAGATTAAAAATTGAGTAGATTTTAGTAAAATATGAACAGGTAAATGTATTATACATAACAGAAAATATGCTACACATATTTAAAAAAAAAAAAAAACATTTATTTACTGTCTTCTTGTTGGAAAACGCCACATATCTGTTATTTGTTTCTCATGTGGACAATTTATTTTCTTTTATAATCCAATAAGCTAGAGCAAGCTAATTGATGAGAGCTCTATTAGTTATGACAGTTAGTGCTAATCCAAGTAAAGACTAAATCTACTTATGTTTGAAACCTATTCTACATGTATTTAGTAAATAACATTAGTATTGTGATCTGTATATTTGACAAGCATTAACCTGTAGTAATGTGGAACTGATATTGGTGTTTTGGTGAACTTTCACTTACATTGGCTCTAAAATCGGACCAGTAAAAGAGCAACAATATAAAATAAAGCTAATATTAGAACATCCTGCAATTGAGAAATATGTAAATTTACATAACATCATATGCTATGTGCATTCTCTGCAGTCATAAGTGCTGCGCTAATTTCTGTGTACAAAAAGTATTATTTTTGATTAAAGCACAATCCGCTGTATTTATTCACCACTATAACTGTTTCTAGGTACACCAGTATACCATAAATATTCATAGTGATTCCTAGTGGTACAGTAATGTCAATAGTATACCTTTCTTTACACTTCAGAACCTAGAAAAAAAAAAGAAAAAAAAACAATAAGAAAGGAAATATTGAAGGGTCAAATGTAATTTATGTGCATACTATACATCTTTGAGAAATAGCATGATACATTCATGAGCTGCTGTTATAATATTATTGGGAAATGTTTATATAAACTGTACACTATGTATGTGTTTGGGTCTCTCTTCGTTTGTTGAGCTTGTGTTTTGCTGAGTGTTAGATGATTGGGATTGACTTGTTGAAAGTACGAGATTTGGCTTTCATGTAAATGAAACAGTTACTGTGTTACGTATAGTGCGAGAAGTTAAAGCGCAAGTATATAGAAATAACATACTTCCTCGCATACCATACTTGATCTAAATGATAGCAGATCTCATGGTAGGTATAGAAATAATCAGGATATAGTCAACCATTACTCAGCTCTTATAGATTTAATTGGAGACTGCACTTCAGTAAGGATCAGAAAATCTATCCTTGTTTCACTGTAATGCAATCTTAGAGTTGGTATATATAATTGCAATAGTTTTTATACAAAATACTAGAGAATGTCAGTAGCTTTAAAATAGTAGGTCTATTAGTGTTTAGTTATTTAACGTCCTTGGGATTTGAGGTGCTATTACCCTCAGTGATGTGTTCTTGACTGTTTTGACATTGGGTGGGACATGGGTTCGATGAATGAGGTGAGACCCATGTATTCATAGATTCTCTGTGACATGCACATATTATTTCAAACCATCAACTGTATATGGTGTAATCAACAAGTTTTGGACAAACTTTAGACCTGTTACTATGTAATTAACAATCATGAGTCTGAAATGTTATGTATTACCATTACATTCCCAAAAAAATTTCATAAATAATAAAACTAAATGACATAGGTATTCTCCACTAATTGCTGTATGATTTAATGATAAGAGTTAAAGAATATTCATTCACAATATTCGCTCACCTTTCGATGACCCAATTGATCCCCTAATAAGATTAGTGAGTAGACATCTCCCGGAAATAACAAGGTACCAATCCTTTCAAGAATGTTCACACAAAATCGCTATCATATAACACATACTTGTAGGTAACCCAATGAGATTATTTAATATATATATATATATATATATGTGTATATATGTGACTATGTCTTCTTGTAGGTGTAGGTGTGTATTTATGCATATGTACACAGAGAAGATGTACAGAATTTACTTAGAATAGGAACCAAGAAAGAACTAAAATAGAGGACTAAACACTATAAGACAGTAATACTATCTGCTGCATTCATAACCTGTTCTAAACATGAAGTACATATAGAATAAATGCAAACAAAATACAAATGCATATATTATTATACATTTTATCTCTGGAAGGGGAAGGTTACCTGACATACTTCATAAAACATAATCACATTTATGGAGGGCGTGTAGTTCAAAAAAAATAAATAAATAAATAAATAAATATAAAAATAATATAAAGCAGAAGTATTTACAACAGTTGGAAAAGGCATCTAAATAGAACATTCATTAAAAATGTAATACTAACTCTAGTATTAGTACAACTTCAAGTAAAAGATTAATTACTCTAATGAGTGGATTTTTCAAGGAACATAGTACTATTGCATGATATACTCTTTCATCAAATATAAATATTTTAAGATATCTTCAGGATCTAATAAATGGAGCTCAACTTTGAACATCTTTTTTCATGCGATTGACGACATTGAGGGAAAATCTGTTTGATCTTATTAGCTCAAGCAGATTAGAAGTGCTGATCACTTTATGTTTGTGGAATAATGTAGTAAAGTTATTATTCATTCAATTAAAATATGTTGTTACAATATTTTTCATTTTTTATTAACATTTGTTAAACTATCAAAGAAACAGTTTTGTTCAATTCAAGTTTCTTCTTAGAGAAAAGAAGGGAAAATTAATATATATGCTCTCACAGGTCTTCACAAATATTAGATCTTTACCAACGTATTCTTTCAAAATCATAATATAATTACCTATAGAAATGACAGACATAGCATTGTTGTCTTTAAATATCAATGGTTTAAATAATTCTATAAAAAGATCAAATTTATTACGATATCTAAAATTACAAAGAGCACAAGTTATATTTCTACAAGAATCTCACTTTAAAACTGATGATAACTTTACTTGGATACCTAATAACTACTTAATTCTCTCTCACTCCTCATATAAAAAAAAAAACTAGAGGAGTCTTAATTTTATGGAAGAAAGGTGTAACTAACCCTCAGATTATTTACAACTATGAAGATAAAGAAGGATTACTTTCAATTGTAATAATAAAATTTCAGAATAGAATTTGGACACTGGTAAATGTATATTGGATTCCTGGAATAGGACTATCTACAGTTAAAAAGCAAATAGAACTAATTAAGAGGGTAAATAAAGGTATTCTAATAATGGGAGGTGACTTTAACTGTATTTTAGATAACTCTGAGACAACTAACAAAAGGAATCTACGTCTCACTTCCACAGGAAAATACCTTAAGAAATGGACAGAAAACTTAAAATTAATTGATACATTTAATTTCAAATAATCTAACTCATTATTATACTCACATAGTGATTATCGATTTAATACTAAAACAAGAATAGATAAAATTTTTATATCTCCAGACTTAAATAAGAAGATAATAACATTTTCTATCATTCCATGCCCACTTTCTGACCATAATGCCCTAATCCTTAAATTACAAATAGATTTTAAAAGACTAAATTTTGCTTCAAGAATACCAGCTTACATTACTAAATTAAAACAATTTAAACCATGGCTAGAATCAGAAATTCAATATTTTTTGGAAATAAATTCCACTGATGATATAAATAATATAATAATATAGGATACTCTAAAGGCCTTCTTATATGGTAGGATTATATCTTGGTTCAAAAACAAAACAAAAGAATGGGAATCAGAATTGCACAGCATTCAAAAACAAATAACAGAAATTAATGCAAACACTTCTGATGTAAAAAATTCTCAGGTAAAAAAAAGAAATTGAAGATTTAAATAAAAAATATAAGGAAATTCTAACTCATAAGACAAATTTGGCATTGGAAAAATTAAAATTTAGTTCACTCTCAACATCTCCAAAACACTTACATAACTTAGCAATGAGAATAAAAAAGCAAACTATAGAAAACAATATTACAAATATTGTACATGAAGGAAAAGGTAATAAAAAAGTTTCAGACATAAATGATATCCTAGAAGCTTTTAAATTTCAATATACTAATCATTTTGGAAACAATAAAAACAAAACTATTTTAATAGATTCAAAAATTAGCAATCCTATAATAAAAAAATTACCTGAAAAAGTAAAAAATGATATTGAAAAACACATTTCCCTCAAGGAGATAAATGACAAAATTAAAGAGAGTAAAAACAATAAATCTCCAGGAATAGATGGAATAATAATGGAATTATACAAGATATTCCCAAAGTCAGCAATTTCTTTACTTCATAAGACTCTAAATGAAATTCAAGCTCAAAACATAATTCCACCATCCTGGAGATATTCATTAATTACTCCAGTAAAAAAAGAGAACAAGGATTCCTCCCATTGCAACTCTTATAGGCCGATTTCCCTACTCAATAATGATTACAAAATGTTTATGTCTATATTAGTCAATATAATTAAAAAAATCCTTGACTCAAATCATAAATGATGACCAAACAGGTTTAATCTATGGCAGACATACTTATGATAATATACAAAGAATCCTAACCATTATTGAAATATTAAATAGAGATAATATAGAGGCTCTCATAATTACACTAGATATATAAAAAGCATTTGATTCAGTGAATTGGGACTACTTATTTAGAATTTTAGAACTTTTTGAGTTTCCTTTAAATTTTATTAATTTGATAAAGAATATATATAAAGATAATTTGGCTTATGTAAAATTAGGTCCGTTTACATCAGAAGCTTTCAAAATTACTAAAGGCACTAAACAAGGTTGTCCTATGTCTCCCATTCTATTTGCCTTATCAATAGAACTATTTGCAATTACAATACGTAGAGACTCAAAAATTGAAGGATTAAATATTCACAAGAAATTTAACTCCAAGATTATGTTATTTGCCGATGATATACTACTAACTTTATCACCAAATGATGAATCTCTTCAAGAATTAGAAATACAAGTGGACAATTTTTTTCTAATTTCTGGCCTTCATTTTAATAAATCTAAATCAAAGCATATTCTACTAAACAGAAAGGGAGACTTTCACTTGAGTAGATTTCATATACTTGGAGAAAAAGTCTCTTCTTTAGAATATTTAGGAATTATTATATCTGATAAAATAGATTCTACTCTGACTCTAAACTATAATAAAATTTTAAACTCAACACAAACACGTATGGAAAACTGGAATAAATTAAATCTAAAATTTGAGGACAGATTGCAGCTAATAAAAATGACTCTACTACCACAAATAAATTATATTGCACTAGCAATACCCATAATTCCAAATAAAAAAATTCTGAAAGAAAATCACAAAAGCTTATTAGGTTTTCTCTGGTATCCAAAAAAGAATAGAATTGCTTTGTCTCATCATATTAGACCATGGGAATTAGGGGGAATTAATTTTCCAGACATAGAGACGTATATCAAAGCCTCCATTTTTAAACTAGTATTAAACTGGGTAAATCCAAATTTCTCTTCTGCTTGGAAATCTCTGCATATGATTATTTTTTTAAATGAAAACAAAATATCAAAAAATACTTCCCTCTATAACCACAAGAATATATTTTGGCATATATTATGTATTAATCTTCAAAACAATACAACAAAACCCACTAATCTATCATATTTAAATAATATTTATAATCTATTCAGAACCTTTATAAACTCGAATCCTGACATAAAAGTATGGTTTGAACTGTTATTACCATTTAATACATCAAAGAAATTTAAAAAGAAAATTCATGATAATACACTCATTAATTGGGAATCCAACAATTTCATGTGCTGGATCCAATGCATAAATAACCTTAAAACATTAAGTAATCAACAAGTTACAAATGAATTTAATTTAACGAGTGTAGACAGGATAAGTCTCCAAAAAATTTTACTTTACTCCAAAGATTTATGCAAAATTATCAATGATTTGTCCTTCAAGTCTAAGCCAAAATTCATCAAATATATTCAAGAATTGATTTATGATAACCATAGCTGGCCAAATACAACATCTAAATTTTACAAGATTTTAATAGTTTACAAGGCTAAAATAGATCAAAACTCTTGGAATGTTATATCTAGAGGTTTATCAACAAATCTATCAAATGACTGTAAAAATAACCTACTATACTCCATTAAACTAACTTCTAATACTCAAACATGGAGAATCTTCACCTGGAAATTTTTACATAGAGCCTTTTATACTCCAAATAAAATAGCTAAATTCAACTCAACACAAAATGTTATTTGTTGGAGATGCTCTTTAAGCTGTGAAGCCGATTGGTTTCATATATTTTATGATTGCATTAAAACGTTTTGGGAGAAAATTGGAAATTTTCTTCAAGCTATTTACAATGATACATTTGTCTTAACAAAAATCTTTAATTTTTTTGAATGTAGATGAATTAGTAGTTATGAACAGAAGAGCTCAATATCTTTTATGGTAGCCAGAAAATGTATCACAAGGAAATGGAAATCTACAACTCCTCCATGTTTTGAAGACTTTATATTTCTTCTAAAGGAGACTGCGCAAAAAGAGATAAAAGTCAAGGAAGAAAGGATTTTCCCCAGAAAATGGTCAGATAACCCCTGGAACAAAATATTTACACTCATAGAAGTAACACAAATGGATACAATTTCCATCATATGAGTTCAAAGAGATATAGATATTGTTGTTTTCTTTTTTTTTCTCTTCTTCTTTGGATTTTTTATTAATTATTATTGTTTTATTTTCTTCTTTGGGTCACTTGTAAATATTGTAAATAATGTTATTGTTCCTTTCATTATTATCGAATTGTAATCTAAATTTACTGTTTTTTTTTTTCTTTAAAAAACAAAATAAACATTTGTTGAGTTAAAAAAAAAAAAAAAGCAATCTAGTTTACCTCAAGAAGTGCAACCTTATTTCCCATACAAAGATGAGATTTTGTCTGACAAAGGTAGCATAATGAAAGGTCGGAAAGTAATTGTTCCAAATTCCTTGCAACAAGAGTACATTATTATCTTGCATCATGGTGACCATCTTCCAGGGTTAAGAATGCTTGCAATCTGAGTGAGTTGACTGGTGTTCGATTTCCAGAGGAAGTTCCTGAGGATATTCCCATTACTGTGATGAATCTATAAGTTCTTGATATGAGTTGTGCACTGCAGACTGTGCCTGTTGTGAAATTTAGTTCCAACTATTATGTTACTAGATATGGTTGAATCTGTAAACCCTGTAGCAGATATGAAGCAACTTGGAGATGAACGTTGTGTTTTGTTTTCCATATATATAGTAATGCATGCCTAGCTCTAACATTTTGTATAAAGGACACTCTTTTTAAGAGGGAGTATGTAGAGCAATATGTGTGTATATACCTTTAAGAAGCTATCCATACTGAGCATGTGCACGCCTGACTGCCATTTTGTAGTTAGCTGTTGAGATATAAGCATATATATGTTGGTAAGTACTGTTTGTTAGTTAGTTTGTTTATATTTAATGATGCTGCTATCCATCCTGATGTGCTTGTATGTATTAAAGCATCGGAACGAGACCCCCGGCATTCTCATTGTTTGTATTAGAGACAAACAAGCAACAAGTTGGAAAAGGCAGGCAGCTAGTACTGGGAAAAGGACGGGAATGAGTGGTGGTGTCCAAGGGGATGGGCTTAGAGGTGCTGTGGTCTTCATGTTTGGAGTCCTTTGGACTTTGTTTTGTTCTGTAAGAAGCAAGGTGAGGTCTAATCTGTTTGGCTATACAATGAGGAGAGCTTTTCAGTGTGTTGCTGTTCTGGGACAGAGGTTGTCCATTCACTTTGTGTAGGGTAGGGTATTGGATTTAGCTAGTAAAGGCATATTGATTGAAGTCATTAAGTTGGTGGTTGGTTGGTCATTGAGTGCTTTCTTGTGCTATAGTAGATATTTGGGTATTATGACTGGCTAAAGTAAATTTTCAAGGAAAGGAAATGTAATTTTGGTCATGCTTATCTCCACTGGGTGGCAAAAGTGGACTGCAGTTAGGCCGGATAACCCATAATTGGGTTTGCACCATTTTGGGTGGCATTGAGCGACTTTGCTTCCTAGTAGTACATTTGGTGGATAACGATCTGGGCATAATTTTGAAGCCGCAGTTGGTAGTTATGATAAGTTAGGATCTGTTTACTTTAAGAGGTTATAACCGATTATATGTACTGTGTGGTCAGAGGTAGTGTCAATGTTATTTTGACTGTGGGTGGGGCTTATCTGTTTGTTAATGTTAGGCTACTTAAGCAACTGGCTGCTTACTTATATGATAGAGCATTGGGATGGCTATGTCAGGAATCTATTTTGGTTCAGAGAATATGGAATATATCTGAATGATTTTGACCTGGACCTTTTCAGTGCACACTTAGGTTTGTGTAGAGGCCTTGCTGAAGGTTTGGAGTCTATGTCAGTCTGGTTGGCAGAGAAGAGGGGCAGGCTTGTCCCTCTGGTGTTGTATGTTTAATTCAATGAATTCGAGAGTGAAAGTGAGTGATGGGATGCTACTTGATAAGTAAGTAAGCGAGCAGAGGTGAGGACACTGCTTCATAAGTAAAAATAAGTGGAGATGAGGATGTTACTTATTTGGTTAGGGTGAGTGGGCTTACACTGCCCTAAGTAAATGGTTATAGGGATGTTCATGCTGTGATCAATACATTTAAATATTGTTTGTGATGTTTATGGAAGTTTAATAAAGGTCATCAAATGTCGTTTAGTGTGGTGTATTTATTGAAGGGGACAAATGTGCAAAAGCAGCCTTTAAAGCACGAAGGCTGCAGCACCAAGAAAACATCAGTTTGGGCCAAGAATGTGATATAAAAGAACTTGAGCAAGAGGGAGTGTTTAAATATTTGGGAATTGATGAAGGATCAACAATAAAACATGAACAAATGCAAATAAAATGTAGTAAGCAATATTTTAGAAGACTTAAATTAATACTGAAAGCAGCACTAATGTCTAGGAACAAAGTCCAAGTTATAAACCAATTTGCTCTTCCTGTCCTAACTTACAGTTTTGGAATGATTGACTGGCCCCAATAGGGCTTGGATAGGTTAGACAGGAAAACAAGAAGGATACTTCATGCTCATCAAATGATTTAAAAAAAATCAGTGCCTACCACGATTATATAGATTCCCAATTCTGAAGGCAGGATGGGCCTCCTCAAAACTGATTACATGTATAGATCTGCTGTGGGACTGCATACATATCTGCTGACCTCACAAGACCTAAACATAGTGAGAGTTTTGAAACATGAGGATAATAGTCTAAGATGATTTCCCTGCTTAGTTTAGCAGAAGCATATCAGCATCAAGCAGGAATGGAAATCAAACCAGAAGTAGATAAAAATTAGGCAGCAACTGAATGCGCCAAAAAACAAATAAGGTGAAGGATCAGATGAGAGGGCAAGAAAGGTGGAAAAAGCATAAATAGAGTTACAAGTACAGAAAACTCTTGGATCAACCTCATGTTTATCAGGATCGAATGCAGGAATGGTTAAGGAGAGGTGAATTTAAACTAAAAGATGAGAGATTAGTATTGGCGACCCAATAACCATCTATGTCAAGCAAAGTTTCTCATTAGCACTCTTCAAGAAAAATCTTGATGAGTGGATGGGAAATAGGAAATACACCCCGGGGATCACTTCTGTGGCACTGCTCGACAGAGGCACAGGAAAATAACTTTCTTGGGTGGGGTAAGCCAGGGAACCTTGTTGGCTAGGCTTACTTAGGCCCTTGGGCCAATAGCCTAGTACCTACCTATGAACCTATAAGATAGTGGAATACGTACATGTTGGATTACAAACTCCATTGAACATGTGGGAGAAAGAGACAAATGTAGGTTTTGTAAAACAGAATTGGAAACAGTTGCACATCTTGTTGCTGGTTGTGATACACTGATGGCAGAGGGACTGTATACTGAAAGGCATAATAACGTGGCAAGACTGTTGCATTGGGGATTATGCAAACATTATTTTACTGAAGTAGCAGAAAAACACTGGAAACATGTTCCACAAAGCATTATAAAAAATGATAAAGTTTATATCACATGGGATCACCCATTTCCAACAGTTCCGAAAACAAATGCGAGAGGAACCAGATATAATAGTCCATAAAAAGAAAACAAAAGTAGCATTGATCATTGAAATTGCTACAGCCAGTAACTAGAGTGTCTTATGGTTAGAGATACACAAAGTCATAAAATATCAGGACTTGCAGGCCTCAGATGCTGCATACAACTGCCCATAGTATATAAATACCTGCTGCATAAAATTTGCAAAGAAAACATGTAACTGCTGCATACAACTACCCACAGTATACAAATACTGCTGCTTACACCTAACTACACTATACAAATACCTGAAGTATACAAATACATGTTGTGTACACCTACTGCAGTATACAAATACCTGCTACATACAGCTAAGCACAGTACACAAAAACCTTCTTCATACAACTAGCTGGTGCATACAAATACCTGCTTTATACAACTACCTGCTGTATACAAATACCGGCTTCATACAACTACCTGTTGCATACAGTTACCTACTGCAAATATCCGCATTATACAAAATCCTGCTATATAAAACTACCTACATCATACAATATTTGCTGCATACAGCTACCCATAGTATACAAATTCCTCCTCCATACAAATATACACACTATACAAATACCTGCTGCAGACAAGTACTCACAGTATAAAAATATTGGCTGCATACAACTACCTGCAGTACACAAACATCTGCTGCATGAAACTACATATGGTATATAAATTCCTGCTGCATACAATAACTCACAGTATACAATCAAAGTCTTCGTATAATTACCCACAGTATATAAATAACTGCTGCACATACCTACTCACAGTACATAAATACAAGCTGCATACAGCTACCGCAGTATAAAAATACCTTCTGCATACAAATGTCCTCAGTACACAAATGCTTGCTGCATACAACTTGCCACAGTGCACAAATAACTGTTGTTTATGACTACCCATGGTACACAAATGTCTGCTGTATTCAGCTATCACCAGTAATCAAATATCTGCTGAATACAACAATATGGTATATTCAAATATCTGCTGCATGCACCTACCTAAAGTTTACAAATACCTGCTGCACACAACTACCTGCAATATACAAAAACCTGCTGCATACAGTTATATGCAGTGTACAAATTCCTGCTGTATTAAACCACCCACAGTATACAAATACCTGTTACATACATCTTCCAATAGTATATTCATACCTGAAGCATACAACTACCCACAGTATCCAAGTGCCTGCTGCCTACAACTAGCCGCAGCATATGAACACCTTGCATACAGGTACCCGCAGTATACAAATATCTGTTGCATACAACTACTGACAGTATGTAAATACTACTGCATACAAATACACGCAGTATCTAAATAATAGTGGCATACAACTATCCATAGTATACAAATGCCTGCTGCATACAACTTCACTCAGTATACAAATGCCTGTGGTATACAACTATCTGCTGCGTACAAATGCCTGTCCCATTCAACTGCCCAAACTATACATATACCTGCTGTATATGCCTACCCAGAGTGGAGTGTAAAAAATCCTTCTTCATACAACTACCTACCATATAAAAACACATTCTACATGTAACTGCCCAGAGAATAGAAATACCTGCATCATACAATTACCCAAAGTATACAATTAACTGCTGAATACAACTAGTTGAAGTATACAAATTCCTGCTACAAACAGTTATCCAAAGTATACAAATTCCTGATGCATGCAGTTATCTAAAGTATATAAATACCTGCTGCATACAACTACCAGTAGAACATAAATATCAGCAGCATACAATTAGCAGCCATATATAATTATTTATTTATCTAGTTGTCGACATTTGTTTTATTTATTTATTTATTTATCATTTGTTTACCAGGAAAGTCCAGCTTGGAATGAAGCCAGTTTTCAGTGGAGGCCCAGGGGGAAAAGCCCCACATAACATAACAAAAACTTTACAGAGACAAATTATGCAGATAGAAATTGAACTAAAAAAAAAAAAAAAACAATAGACAAAATTAATGCATAGCACAGTGATACATATTAGTTTAAAGGTTAAATAAATAAATGTTGAAAAGTCAAATACAATGCAAAGATGGTCAATGGCAATTACCTGCTGCATACAACTACCCAAAGTATACAAATACCTACTGCATACAACTACCCACAGTATACAACAACCAGCTGCATAAAATTACCCACAGTATACAAATACCTTCTGCATACAACTACTCAAAGTATACAAAAACCAGCTACATAAAACTACCCACAGTATACAAATGCCTGCTGCATATAACTACCCATAGTACACAAGTAATTGCGGCATACAAACACCCATTGTATACAAACACCTGTTGCACACAACTATCCAAGGTATACAAATACTTGCTGCTTACAACTACCCTCAGTATATAAATATATGCAG
Source organism: Protopterus annectens (assembly GCF_019279795.1). NCBI lineage: Eukaryota > Metazoa > Chordata > Ceratodontiformes > Protopteridae > Protopterus > Protopterus annectens. Next base: position 515,005,916 of record NC_056744.1, read on the forward strand.
CACACAACTCTCAAGTGTACAAATACCTGTTGCATAAAACTACCTGTAGTATACACATACATACTGCATACACCTACCCACATTGTTATAATACCTGCTGCATACAAAAACATGCAGTATACAAATATCTGTTGCATATGTCTACCCAAAATATACAAATACTTGCTGCATACAGCTATCCACACTATACAAATACCTGCTGCATTCAACTACATACAGTACACAAATAACTGCTGCATACATCTACCCCCAATATATAAATAACTATTGAATACAATTATCCATAATAAATAAATACCTGTTGCATATAGCTACCTACAATATATAAATACCTGCTGTATGCAACTAACTGCAATATACAAATTTCTGCTGCATATAATTACCAGCAATACACAAATACCTGCTGCCTACAAACACCCACAATATACAAATAGTATACAAATAAATGCTGCAAAGAATTCCTCGCTTCATACAAGTACCTGCTGCATACACTTACCTGCAGTATATAAATACCTGCTGCATACAATTAGCTATGATATATGAATATCTGCTGCATACAACTATCTACAGTATACAAATACCTGCTGTATACAACAACCCACAGTATACAAATACCTTCTGTATACAACTACCCGCATTATACAAATACCTGATATGTAAAACTACCCACAATATACAAATACCTGCTGCAAACAAACACCTACAGTATACAAATAACAGTGGAATAGAACTACCTGCACTATACAAGTACCTGCTTCATACACCTACCCTGAGTATACATATAACTGTTGCATACACCTAACTACAGTATATAAATACCTGCTGCATAAACTACCTGAAGTGCACATATACCTGCTGCATAAAACAGCTCACGGTATACAAATACTTGCTGCATACAACATTCACAATATAAAAATATCTGCTATATACAACAACCCTGCTGCTTAGAACTACCCATACAACACAAATACTTACTGCATACAACTATCCACTATATATAAACATATGCTGAGTGCAACTGCCTGCTGTATACACCTGCCCAGAGTATAGAAATACATTCTGCATACAACTTCCCGCAGAATGTAAATACCTGTTGCCTATAGCTACATGCAGATTACATATATCTTCTGCATACAACAGTATGCAGTATACAAATACCTGCTACATACAGCTACCTGCAGTATATAAATACCTCCTATATATAACTACCCACAGTACAAAATACCTCTTGCATAAAACTGCAGTGAAGTGTAATGATTTTTGTTCTGAGGAAGTTCATATTTATGTAACGAAAGCGCTTAACTATTTTATCTACAACAAAGGAATTTTATCTGTAATAACGGAATTTTATTAACTTTACATCTTTTTGTGGTCTACCTACTTGGAGGTCATTCCTGGTGGCTATCCTGAGTATACAAATACCTGCTGCATACAAACACCTGCAGTATACAAATAACAGTGGCATAGAACTACCTGCACTATACAAGTACCTACTTCATACACCTACCCTGAGTATGCAAATAACTGCTGCATACAACTAACTACAGTATATAAATATCTGCTGCATAAACTACCTGAAGTGTACATATGCCTGCTACATAAACTGCTCACAGTATACAAATACTTGCTGCTTACAACATTCACAGTATAAAAATACCTGCTATATACAACAACCATGCTGCTTAGAACTACCCACACTACACAAATACCTACAGCATACAACTATCCACTGTATATAAACACATGCTGGGTACAACTGCCTGCTGAATACATCTGCCCAGAGTATACAAATACATCTTACATACAACTTCAAGCAGAATGTAAATACCTGTTGCCTATAGCTACATGCAAATTACATATATCTGCTGCATACAACAATATGCAGTATACAAATATCTGCTGCATACAGCTACCTATAGTATATAAATACCTCCTGTACATAACTACCCACAGTACAAAATACCTCCTGCATATAACTACCCATAGTATACAAATACCTGCTACATACAGCTACCTACAGTATATAAATACCTGCTGTATAAAAGTGCTTGCATTATACAAATACCTAGTGCATACAGCTACCTGCAATATACAAATACCTGCTGCACACAGCTACCAACAGTACACAACTAACTGCTGCATACAACTACCCACAGTACACAAATACATCCTGCATATAACTAACCACAGAATATAAATATATCCTGCATACAACTACCCGCAGTATACTATTCCCTGCTGCAGAAAACTGCCCACAGTATATAAACACCTGTTACAGACAACTCCAAAGGGTACACAGATACCTGTTTCACACAACTTCCTGCTACATACAAATATCTACTGCATTCAGCTACCCACAGCATACATATGCCTGCTAAATACAACTGCCCATATTATTCAAAAATTTGCTGCATACAACTACATGAAGTATATGTATATATGCTGTTTGAAATACCCACAGTATACAAATATCTGCTACATACAACTACCTGCATTATAAAAATACCTGCTGCATACAATTACCTACAGTATAGAAGTACCTGCTGCAAATAATTACCTACAGTATATAAATACCTGCTGCATACAGATACCTACTACATCCAACAACCCACAGCATACAACTACCTGCTACCCACAGCATACACCTGCTGCCCACAGCATACAACTACTCGCTGCAGCCAACTGCCTGCAGTATACAAAAATTTGATGCAAACTACTACCCACAGTATACCAACACCTTCTACAAACAAGTTCCTACAGTATATGAATACTTGCTTCATACAACTACCTGCACTGTACAAATACTCACTGCATACAACTTCCCACCATATAAAAATACCTGCTGCATACAGCTAACAGCATTTCACCCACTCTTAGGATGATACCACAATATAAACAAAAAATGATTGACTTCAATAATTGGCTTAGTTTTTGGTCTCATTCTAAGGGAATCAAGTTCCTGTCAGCCTGGGAAGACATGGTGGACAGACCACTCTGCTTTGCCAGAGATGGACTTCCCTGGCACCTCTAGGCGTTTGGTTGCTGGCTAAGGCACTCCCCCCCCCCATAATGCCTTTTTAGGCAAGGTCACAGAAACAAAATTTCTGATGTAAAGATATAAAACACAAAGAAACCGAGGGTCATGCTGCTAAATGCTAGGAGTTTATATCAGAAACTGTTCCCTCTGGAAGCAGTCCTCTCCCTGGAAGATGTTCACATCTGTGCTGCCACAGAAACATGGTTCAAGCCTGCATAAATACCCCAGCGTTGCATGGTTACAATGCTTTCCACACTTTCAGACCACAAATTGAAAGTTTGAGAACCAAAGAAGGTGGAGTATCTATCTTCTAGACTGGTCAGACAAGATAACTCTATGCAGTTATGCCAAGTGCAAATTACCATGGGTAAGACCCCCCCCTTCATGTCATCGTCAGTTACAAGTCCCCTTCCATTAATCAGGAAGCCCACACAGCTTATTTAGACCTACTTGGGACAATCAAAGTACAACCTAACACCTTAGTCATGGGTTCTTTCAACTATCCCAACATTAACTGCGAATCTTATATGAGCCAAAACTCACTCGCACAAAAGTTCCTGGACTTTGTGAACTCAAATGCCCTGGAACAAATAGTGCACCACCCCACAAAGGGCTTTAATATTCTAGACCTGGTCCTCACCAATATGAGTGATTGATGCAATGTCTCAAGTATAGGGCATGCACTGGTTAAATCCGACCATAAATCAGTCATTGAAGTAGCAATAGCATCAGAACTCCCCAAAGGAGAGGTCATGCTAAAAAACTTCACCAAAGCTAAATATATCCTCCTAAGAGATGGTATAATAGACTTCCAAGTTCCAGTTTCCACGGATGGCATTGACAGCTATACTAAGGTATATACTGATGTCCTGGATAAAAATCTACAGAAATGTATAGACACAGCTGCGCCTGATAGAATTAAAGCAAGATCTTCAAGAAAAAACAAACCATCCTGGTGAACATCTAGCATTAACAGATTATACAATAAGGAAAAGAAGCTGGTGTGTAAAAATACAAAAATGAGAACCCAGAAATGGAAGAGCACCCTCCTCAGCCTAAACAAGAAAATAAGACAACTCATTAAATCCTCAAAGAGCAACTATGAAAAAAAATTAGCAACTATAGCCAAGGATAATCATAAGGCTTTCTTCAGCTACATCCGCAACCTAAAAGGTAGAACTCAGATGTGTGCTGAACTAATTGTGGATGGTATCACACACACACTAACCATGTAGAAATTGCAAACCTGCTAGCAGGCAGGATTGGTGAAAATGTCATCCCCCTATACCCCCAAACATGGCACAAACCATGTATTTAACATCACCTCCTCCCTGCATCTCCAAAGAGCAAGTCATCAATGCTCTCTCCAAGACTAAGAACATAGCCTCCATGGGACCAGATGGCATTCCAAGCTGCATTCTTCATGTTCTTAAATAAAAGCTAGCTACTCCACTAGGCACCTTATTCAACCACAGCCTGAGTACTGGTTTTGTCCCCACTGAATGGAAAACAGTGACTGTTATCCCTCTTCACAAAGGCAGCTTGGCAACAGACCTGGGTAACTATAGACTCATAAGTTTTACCAGCCTAATATGTACGGCAATGGAACAAATCAACATGGATCTCATACATAATGATATAAGTGACCTCCAAACCCTAGATCTTGTCCCAGTTCAGTTTTGTCAAGGGTAGGTTGGGCCTGCTAAACCTGGTGGACTTCTTCAAGAATGTGACCAGAGCCACAGATGAAGGCAAAGCTGTACACACAGCCTATCTTGACTTGGCCAAAGCCTTCAATACAATTCCACATTCAAGTATTATTGACAAACTAACCCAGTTGAATATCAACTCTTGTGTTGTCAGGTGGGTTGCAAACTGGCTCACATATCAACAATATTCAGTCAAAGTGGGAGACTTCACCTCTACCAGCAGACCTGTCAGCAGTTTGGTCCCACAAGAGTCAGAGCTGGGCCCTCTCTTGTTTGGCATATACTTCTCTGATGTCCAGGCCAAAACAGAGGGGCTGTGGCTAACCAAGTTTGTGGATGACTGCAAATTAGGTGCGATCATTGAATCCCCTAGCAATGGCAGCATTCTTCAAAAGGGGCTAGCACAGGTCAATGATTGGTGCCAAAGCCATGGTCTTAAAGTAAAAGCTAAAAATGCATCCTATAATTCCCTTTGGTAAAAACAATGTCCCTGCTGATTATAAAATAAACAATAATACCCTAACTACCAATTCTGTAGTGAAAAACCTGGGAACACAAGTTGACTGTAATTTCAACTTCGACCATCATGTGTCTACTGTGAGGAGGAAGGCATTCTATGTCACTCACCTGATTAGGAAAGGCATCATCTCAGGAGTAAAGGAGGTTATAACTCCCCTGTACTTGTTCCTCATCAGGAATATTATTGAATATAATGCTCCCTTTCCACCTGCAGCAGCTTGAGACACCTCAGAGATTTCTAACTAAGAAAATTCAGGGTCTCTGGCACATGTCTTATGTGGACAGACTGAAGTTGCTTCGCTATCACTGTACTCAATAGCATATAGACTACTTAGAGGCAACTTGTGTCTGGCTTAAAGAGTTATGTCTGACTCTAATCTAATGAAAATGCTGCACATCCATAAGTCAAATAGGACTAGAGTCACCCATTCCATGGACCTCAGTCTAGCTTGTGACATAAATAGGACTTGCTGGAGAGACAGATACATCTCTCAGAGGTTGCCACTTCTCTGGAATAGGCTTCCAATCCATATCAAGCAGCGCACCTCCATGACTCTGTTTAAGTGCAACCCGGATGACTGGATAGGAAACCATAAATTTCTGCCTGGGATTGCCCCTGCTTCTCTCCTGGACATGGATAGTCCTTGCTAGAAAAATCCTGGGCATAGATGCTATCTCTCCTCTAGTATTATACTGGGATTTTATGGCTAGGCTTGTAAAGATCCTTAGGTCAATAGTCTAGTAACATCCTATGCACCTGTAAACAAATACCTGCTCCATACAACTACACACAGTATCAAAATACTTCCTGCATTCAGCCACATGTAGCATACAGATAGCTGCATACAGCTAATCACAATATACAAATAACTGCTGCATAAAAATACCAATACTAAACAAATACCTGCTGCATATAGTTACCCACAGTACATAAATACCTGCTGCATGCAACTACCTGCAGTATAAATATTTCCTCTGCATACCACTGCCCGCAATACACAAATACCTACTGCATACAAACACCAGTTGTATACAAATAACAGCGGCATAGAAATACCTGTACTAAACAAATACCTGAGTCATACAACTACCCGCAGTATACAAATAAAGATGCCCAGAATTCCTCGCTCTATACAAATACATGCTGCATTCAACTACCTGTGACATATAAATACCTGCTGTGTAAAACTACCTGCAGTCACAAAAATCTACTGCATACAACTACTCACAGTATACAAATATCTCCTGGAGACAACTACCCACAGCATGCTATTACCTGATGCATATAGCAGCTATCCACAGTTTGCAAACACCTGCTGCATCCTGCTATCTGTACTATACAAATTTCTGCTGCATACAACTACCAACAATACACAAATACCTGCTGCATGCAAACGCAAGCAATATGCAAATAACAGAAGCATAGAACTACCCACACTATACAAGTGCCTGCTACATACACTTACCCTGTGTATACAATTTACTGAGACATACAACTGCCTGTAGTATATAAATACCTGCTGCATAAACTACCTTAAGTGCACATACACCTGCTGCATAAAACTACACACAGTATAAAAATATCTGCTGCATACAACACTTGCAGTATAAAAAGACCTGCTACATGCAACAACCCGTAATAATCAAATACCTGCTGCATACAACTACCCACTGTATATAAACACATGCTGGGAATCGTCTATTAAGAGGCGATCTCTGCTTGACTTACAAAGCCATGTCTAACCCAGCCCTGTTAGAAATATTACACCTAAAGAAATCCCAATCCCTCCACACCACACTCTCCAAGGACCTCAACCTCATAACCACAATCAACAGAACATGCTGGAAGGACAGGTTCATAACCCAGAGACTGCCCATTCTCTGGAATAGACTTCCCATACATGTCAAGCAGAGCACCTCACTGGCCCTTTTCAAGAGAAATCTTGATGAGTGGATGGGAAATAGAAAGTTCACCCCGGGGATCACTCCAGTGGCTCTACTTGATAGAGGCACTGGGAACTAATGCTGGCATGATGCCAGGGAACTTCTATGGGCTAGGCTTGTAAAGGGTCCAAGGCTGTTGGCCTAGTACACATCTATGAACCTATAAACAACTGCCTGCTGCATACACCTGCCAGAGTATAGAAATACTTTCTGCATACAACTTCCCACAGAATGCAAATACCTGTTACCTACAACTACCCGTAGATTAAATGTGTCTGCTGCATACAACAGCATGCACTATATAAATATCTGCTGCATTCACCTACAAACAGTATAAAATACCTGCCGCATAAAACTACCCACACTAAAAAAATACCTGCTGCATAAAACTACCCTCACTATAAAAATACCCGTTTTATACACCTACCCACAGTATACAAATGGTTTACTATCAAAAGGTTGAATGCCACTCCATCGAACGTCGGATGGTCGACATCGGAAGGTCGGATATATTGAATGTCGAAGTCGAAATATCAATCTCGGAACGGTATTACCATGGGTTGAGGTAGGAGTACGTCGTTGTCGTACCTACAAACTTCTCCCCTACCTCGACCCATGGTGGAACCCGTTTCGAGATTGGTTTAGATAAAACGGTTCGGCCTTCCGGTGTCTACCATCCGACGTTCGATGGAGTGGCAATCGACCATTTGATAGTAAACCTATACAAATACCTCATGCACATACCTCCCCAAAGTATATAAATACCTGCTGTATAAAACTACGTGCAGTCACAAATACCTGCTGCATACAACAGCCCTCAGTATACAAATTTCTGCTGCATACAACTGTAGATATTGCACAAAAATACCTGCTGCACACAACTGTCCATAGTATATAAATACCTGTTACATGCAAAAGCATGCAGTATACAAGTACCTGCTGCATACAATTAACCACAGTATATTGCATACAAATATCTGCTGCAGACAACTACCCACAATATACAAATACCTGATGCCTACAAACACCAGTAGAATAAAATCCCTGCTGCTTACGATCATCAGTACTACAAAAATAATTGCTGCATACAGCTGCCTGCATTATAAAACTACCTGCTGCATACCACTACCCACAGTATACAAATACCTGCTGCATACAACTCCCAGCAGTATTCAAATACCTGCGGCATAAAACAACCAGCAGTACATAATTACCTGTTGCATACAACCCCCAAAAACATCCAAATACCAGTTGCATACAACAACCCACAGTACATGAATACCTGTTGCATACAGCTGCCCACAGAATATAAATACCTGCTGCATAAAACTACCCACAGTAGAAATACCTGCTGAATACAACACAACAGTACTGAAATACCCACTCTATACATGTACACACATTATACATATACCCTGCATACAACTACCCATATTATACAGATACGTGCTGCATACAACTACCAACAATACAGAAATACCTGCTGCATACAAACGCAAGCAATATGCAAATAACAGCAGCATAGAATTACAATTAACTGCTACATACAACTGCCTGTAGTATATAAATACCTGCTGCATAAACCACCTTAAGTGCATATACACCTGTTGCATAAAACTACTCACAGTATACAAATACCTGCTGCACACAACTACCTGCCGCATACAACTTCCCACAGTATATAAATACCTGTTACATACAACTACCTGCACCACATAAGTACCTGATGCATACCATTACCCATAGTATACAAATACCTGCTGCATACACTACCTACAGTATACAAATACCTGCTGCATACATCTACCCACAATATACAAATGCCTGCTGCATACACTACCCACAATATACAAATACTTGCTGCATACAAACACCTGCAGTATACAAATACCTGCTGCATACACTACCTACAGTATACAAACACCTGCTGCATACATCTACCCACAATATACAAATACCTGCTGCATACATCTACCCACAATATACAAATACCTGCTGCATACATCTACCCACAATATACAAATACCTGCTGCATACATCTACCCACAATATACAAATACCTGCTGCATACATCTACCCACAATATACAAATACTTGCTGCATACAAACACCTGCAGTATACAAATACCTGCTGCATACACTACCTACAGTATACAAACACCTGCTGCACACACACATACAGTCTACAAATACCTGCTGCATACATCTACCCACAATATGCAAATACTTGCTGCATACATCTACCCACAATATACAAATACTTGTTGCATACAGCTATCAACACTATACAAATAACTGCTGCATACACTACCAACAGTATACAAATACCTGCTGCACACACCTACCCACAATATACAAATACTTGCTGCATACACTACATACAGTCTACAAATAACTTCTGCATACATCTACCCACAATATACAAATACCTGCTGCATACACTACCTACAGTATACATATACCTGCTGCATACGTCTACCCACAGTATACAAATATCTGCTGCACTCAGCTACCTACAGGATACAAATACCTGCTATATACATACTTGCAGTATAGAAGTACCTGCTGCATATACCTACCCACAATATACAAATATGGGCTGCATACAGCTACTTACAGTATATAACTGTACACAACTAATTTTTGTGACTTGCAGACTAATGATCTGTTCAATTTGATCAAGCTGGTTTTGATGTAAAGTGCAGAAATTATTTTTTTATCAGTTATGACAATTAGTACTAATGCTACAATTTTGTAAGAAGGGCATCACTCTACTCTAATCAATATATGTAAGTGAGGAAGTGTGCATAAAATTTGCAAATGTTCATGGGTGGTCACATTCCCTATTTCTTATACCAAAAGAGTTGGTATATGCATTGCTCTAGTCCACGGATTAAGTATGTCATGATGGAGTATGCTTGTGATGACACACACTGCTCTCTGTGCTGAAGAGGTTCCCTGTGAATGTGATCCCAAATCACTAGGGTGTTCATCCAGAAAGCTAGATAGAAATGCATTGTTTTGGGGGTATGGTGCTTATAGCAGTCTGCTATGAGGGGAAAGTATGTGATGTTATAGGTACGCTGCAGTTGTCTGCTGCTTGTTTTATATGCCTACATGCAGAATATTACGAAACACCTTCTCAACACATAACCCTCCATTTTTAAGTATAGTTCTGTGAATACGCAATCTGCTGTCCATTTTCTCTTAATGAGATCACTTGGATGTCATCGTTAGTTCTCTGCTTCCCAATGATGAAGAGCAGACTTCTTAAACAGTGCAAACTTGGCAGCCAAAGGAAGAACTGATGGGCCATATTGGCAGAAGGCTGCTCAATACTGACAGTCATTGGCACTGACCAGGGGCCATTAACATGGTCCTGTGCCATGAGTATACTGTCTGCTGTCTGATTATTGTGGCCACTGTTTTTCGCTGCCTGTTATCTGTCTGTTGGGGTCCCTGTTATTCTCTGCTAACCACAAATTTAGTAGCTCTTGGTGGTCTCTTGCTTTCATTGATGGTGCTGTTGTTGTATATCTGTGTCCTGGATTAATTTCTTCAGTAGCCAGTACTTTTAAAACTAAGTTTTCATACTTCACAACACAATTCCTCCTAAACAAGTAGGTAATAAAGCAGTGCAGAGAAAACAACTCAGATTATGACCCGATGCCTTCTTAGTGCACCATATACTGGGAACCGTGAGGAAGAAAACATGAAAACTAAGCCTTTTCTTAGCTACAAAGCTACTTACTACAACAGTTTATAGAGCTGCTATCTTGCTTTGGTGTCTATAGATCTACTTCCCTGCAAGTCAGATCATGTTTACAGAAGTCAGAAAACACAAAAAAATGACCAAAAATACAGGAGAAAAGCTAATGTTGAACATGCCGGATTATAAACACCATGTGTGTACTGTGTAGCTGATCTATATTCAAGAACATCCTTATCATATTTTTGTGCCGTCTATTCACTGAGAAAGATTACACTAAATGTATATGCAGTCTACACATTGTGGTAAACTTTATGAATCCCCCTTGATACTTAAGGTTGCAAGAAAATCGGTATGAAAACTTAAAGTTCAGCGGAAGATGGTGGGAGTTATGCTTGTGTTGTCTATTCACTCAGAATGGTCTACACGTTGTGTATACTTAGTATAGGTGTAAATGAATCTGGCCCAAGATTTCTCCTTTAAACTTATTTTTTTGCCAATGGGGTCTTATTTATACCAAAGTTAGAGATCACAATACCTTATAGAAAAGGGAATATTTCAAGAAATGGCAGTCTTGGACTTGATATATGTAAGCCACATGTTCAATCATTCATTCTCCATAGTTATATGCGTCTGCATTTTCAATCATTCATTCTCCACATTCCTGGAGTCATATTTCAGTATTTCAAATGTTTACTAGTTCTCACCAGCTGTTAAATTTCTGGTAGTTCATCCCACACATCCCAAATGCCGCTTCTTTAAATTCCTTCAATTATTAGGTTCATAGGTTAATAGGAGGTTACCAAGCTAGCAGCCCTAGAGCCATTACATGCCTAGCCTTGTTAATCCTGAGTTGCTTCAATTGTTTTTGGTCAGATGGACATATTATTTGTATTACTTCATTTTGTTTCTACAATATAAAAAGTTCTCTAAACTGACATACCCTGTCAGCTTGTCACTTCCAATATCATTATAAGATAGCCTCCCTCCTCCTGTAACCTAACAGCTAGCAGAAGACTTAATGCACATACACAAAATACAATGGACTCCATCACTTCCTAATGTTGACAACATTGCTGCTTTAACCTTGTGACTAACATGGCTCTAATACTGTCCTCTAAAATCTTCTCATATTATTGACATTCAACCTCTAAACACTGCAAGTCACTATGGTTCCCTCTGATTAGCAACTCATGACCCATTTCCCAACTTTTTATGTGTGTATGTGTCAACTATCTACCTCTATATATAATATATACATATATATATATATATATATATATATATATATATATGTATATATATATATATATATATATATATATATATATATGGTTTACCATTACATGTGCGTAATGCACATGTATGAAATACATAAGTCCGAAAGGACTTTTTCAAGTTTTCGGAAGGCCTAAAACAAAATGTATCAAATGTGAATGAGCGAATGCACAGTAACGTTCGCTCATTGCATATTCGACATTTTTGGTGTGAGGTGGACTATAGTGGGGATTGGGAAGTGGACTCTTTCCCCACTGTAGTGTGACCTCAGAGTTAGAATAATAAAGTAGGGGGTGTGGGGTGCAGAGGGGGTGCAGCCCCCCACATGGAGGGTGCAGGGGGGGGCAGCCCCTTTGCATTACGCTCTGTCTTTGAATTGAAGTTCGAAAATCAGCAAATCTGGTTTTTGATTTGCTGATTTTCAAACTTCGATGCAGATCGGACTGACAATTTTCATCATTCCGGTTCACACAAAGGGCCGTTCGGTAGGTTGATTTTCAACCTTTCAAAGGTAAACCATATATATATATATATATATATATATATATATATATATATATATATATATGCCAACATAATTTGTTTTCTCTCCTGCCCCTTTGCACTGTCTTTCCCTGTGTACTTCTTAACAGTACCAGCATAAGACACCTTCTATATTGCAGTTTTGAGTATGTGCATCCATTATTGGCAGCATTTCCTCGTTCATCGAGCTCCCCTTATTGATTCCTTCCATTTTCATGTTCTTGTTTTTTTCATTTATAGCACACTGACATATTCCCCAAGGGCATAGACATAAGTCTGCATCATTTCACTTTGTCTGTTCATCCATTTAACACAAAAAATGACATCCATTAAATCATTAATTAGTATTTTCAGAAGCCATCTAGGTGGAAAATATGTTTAAAAGGGAAGAGGAGATGAGAAATGTCCTAAGACAGAAGATGTGACTAATAGAGATGCAGTGAACTGTGAACTTGCCACACCGTTGTCATTACTGAGGTTAGATATTCATTTAGAAGAGTATCTGAATTTCTGTTGATGGGTTTTAATCTCACACGATGTATTTTTAATAAAATGCTAGTCAATATTTGTAGCATTTTTACCCATTAGCTGTGAATTCTTCCATTCTGATGAAATCCCATCTTTTCAGAGGATATTTTGTTCTTCAGAAGGAAAACAGTCTTCTTGAATGAATTGATCTGCTAAATTCACAAAATGAGTGGATTATTATTTATGTATTAAGTAACTCCTATAAATTATTTTTATAGGTAAATGTTTCCAAATTGTTTTCAATAAAAGATAGAAATATGCCTGGCATTTGTTTAAACTACCTAGCTAGTACTAAAGATTTATTTTTCAAATCTTCCATTTTGTTTTTGCCATTCCAGTCTTTATTTACTAGCAGAAACAACATTGGTATGCACCCAGAGGGTGATGAAGTATGTGTTTCTTATTACTTTTCATACTGCGCCAGATTACAAAACCTTTGTGAAACTCAGTGAAGTGCACTGAATTCCTCTCAAGATCTGCAGAAACTCCAGTAATATGCAAACGTGTCCCATTCTGACAAACATTTTATTTTATTTATTTTATTTTATTTTTATTTTACATTTGTTGACCGGGCTAGTCCAACTGGATATATGTCCATTTTCAGTGGAGGCCCGGGGAGAAAAGCTCCAAGAAACAAAATAAACACACTACCATATATAATATAAGACATTTAGAAATACAGTTGAATGTGTAGATAGTCATCCTATACATTGCATTTTGTTACATTTCTGTAATCATGATACATTTCAGCTATGGTTAGCCATGCAAATATTTTGCTAACAATATAGTATAAGAGAAATACTTTTGTTTTATTTGACTTAAAAAAATAACTAGGTTATACACTCTCTTAGAAGTTAACAGACAAGTAACTAGTTTGTACAGTAATGGCAATACTGCCTTGAGAAATTAGGGGTAGTTAGTCTGGGTTAGAACAAGGGCATAACCATTGTGATTTAAGGTATGGCTTCAATTTGGTTTTAAATAATGCTATAGAGGTAATGGTGGATATTTAGTGTAATGCAGCTGCAACAAATATAACCACTGACGTCAGTGCAACTATAGTAATATATTCCAAAATTGTATGCTGCGGTGGTGGTGCTGCGGTAGCGTTGTCACCTCACAGTAAGACGTTGTCCTGTTCGATTCTCAGCTAGAGCGTCTTCTGTGTGGAGACATGCGTGAATGGGCGTACCTTTGTTGAAGGTTGTGCGTCAGGGCCGGCAACTCGGCTCGTAAAAATCTACTGCCAATCATTACCGGACCAGAGTTCCGCTGTGGCGACCCCTAATCGGGAAAAGCCAAAAGACACAACAACAACATTCTAAAGAAAAAAACTTCCGTAAGCTGATAAATTTCCATTAGCAATGTACGTGATTGACAGTCAAAATTATCAGAATGTGTCAGTAATATACAGAAACTCTAACAGAAGACAAATGTATCTCTGCAATTTTCCCATAAAAAACACAAATATCCAAATTATTTTGTGGATATCATTGAAAAAACACAGATATATGTGTATGTACTTACATTTTGTAACCCACAAAAAATTAAATAAAAAACGTTAACTACAGTGAAGTGGTATCCATGACCACATCGTCAGTGCTAACTATAACTAACAAATGGGTGCAAGACACGAGAGGGGGAACACAAACAGCTAACAAATATGTGCAAGACATGACAGGGGGGAACACAAATAACTAACAAATAGGTGCAAGACATGAGAGGGGGAACACAAATAACACACATACTCAAGGAAATAGGGTAATATCAAAATAGATGTGGGGTGACCATGAAGAAGGAGGACACACAAAAGGGATTACTGCATAGGAAGGTCAAAGGGAGACTCAGAGGAGGATGGGCATTTTTTTCAGAATAGAAGGTATGTAAAAGACATGATTAGTGGAGTTTGGGAAAAGAATGTGTACAAACCTATAACACATAGCATAGGACAGACAAATGCCGGCAATATACAGAACCACTAGGTGAGTTCTACAGACAGTCCTCATATGGACTGCACAACACAGGTTAAGGAAATATGACGTACAGGGTAGGGATGATACAAACCATGCAGCACCTTAATACTGTATTACATAACAGTGCACAAAGCAGTGCTGAGATGTTGCAAACTGTGTGACAGTCATACCAAAAGGAGTACAACTGATGGTAGGTGTACAACACAGAACAATATCTGGAAATTGATGGCATTGCACTTCACAATGAGCAACAACATCATCCACTAGGCTGTTGGCAGTGTAAGTGTAAGACAGCCAGACTGAGCAAATCCAGCAAAAGAAATCAAGGAGCAGAGGTCAGATATTAGAACCTCCAACCCTACATGCAGGGAAAACAACTAAGCACAGTGCAAAGCAGCAGTACTGTTGCAAAAAAATAATGTGAAACAAAGCAATAACTATACCCACATCATATTTACCATACCATACCTTACCTGGATAGAAGGAAGTTTCTCTGTTCACCTGGAGGAGTGGTTTCAGCCCAGAAATTAGTAGTTTATTGGCCATTTTGGGCTAATTTCTATCTCTTTCATTTCCCTGCTATAAATACCGCATTTGCCCGGTTTTGCATGTCAGGCAGCGCCGGTTAGCTAACTATTCCTGGCTCCTCAAAGTCTCCTCTTCAATTTTTCCCTTGGAACTAGACAAACTTTCAACTTAAGCACTCAAGCCATTCATTTCTCAGCCCAGCACTTGCTCAAAACCTAAAGCAAGCACTTTTAAACCCTAGCACTAGACCCTCCTATACTGTACAGAAGGACAAGGCTCTCTATTCAGCCTTACCAGCCATTCACTAAAACAGTTCACTGTCCCTATCTAGGCATGTCCAAAGGGCAGTTTCAGGTGTACTCTCCAGTCCAACTGGTGAATCTGGGCATTTTGAGGCAATGGTACAACTGTCTCATGTACACAGACAACCCTCTCCTCCTACCACCAAACACTATTACATGTGAGAGATGCAATTATACAGCTAAACTGGAGGCTAAGCTCTGTCAACCCAAGGCTGGATCAGACAGTCAAGAGGAGAAGAGAAATACTTGCATCACACAACCAGTCTCACTTAGACCCATTAAATCAGCACTGGCAGAACCACACATAAATACACGAAAACATACTCGGAGGCTCTAAATAAAAACCTGCAAAAGCAACAGAGACCTCCAAAGCAAACATCCAAGCAACCTCCACCCCCCACCCAACGCAAATCATGAAACACATACCTCACAAAACCAGTGTGCCATGCAATCACAGCCCTTAAGGCAAAATAACATACCTAACATACTAGTAATAGGTGACTCTGTAGTCAGGCATACTGATGTCCCACTCATTAGGCTGAATAAGGAGAAGTTTACTGTTAGCTGCCTGTCGGGTGCCAGGATCCGCCACATAACACAAGCACTCAGGTCACTCCAGAACAAGTACAGATATGACTCTGTCATTGTCCATGTTGGTGTGAATGACATGAGCCGTACCTTCCTGGACTACATGAAAAGATACATGGAAGAGCTCTCTGATCTTGTAGCCCAGGCCGGTATGACCCTGACCCTGAGTAGCATCCTGCCCTCACCAAGAATGTTACCACAGTATAAAGATAAAATTATCAATGTCAACAATTGGCTAAGTTTCTGGTGTCACTCAAAGGAGATCCAGTGTCTGTCCACCTAGGATGACATGCTCAACAAGCCACACTGCTTCGCTAGAGAGGGCTTGCACCTGTCACCCTTAGGCTTTTGAATACTGGCCAAGGCTCTTGCCACCCCCATAGTGTCTTTTTTAGGCAAGGCTCAAAAGACAAACCCACTGCCATAAATAGCACAAGTAACAAAAATCTGAGGGTAATGCTACTTAATGCCAGAAGTCTAAACCTCAAAATGCACGCACTCAAGGCACTCCTCAGTATGGAGAAAGTCGATATATGTGCAGTAACAGAAACCTGGTTTAAGGCTCCAGAGAGCACCCCAGCACTACCAGGCTACAACTCATACCGTACATTTTGGCCACAAAACCCAAACCAAAATACAAAAGGTGGGGGCATATCCATATTCATCAAGGATACCCACATCTCCATGTTAGTGGCACAGCACCATGCTTCAGAGATCATCCACATGCAACTAACAATGGGCAAAACTGCAATTCAAATTGTAGCTTGCTACAGATCACCCAACATGTCCCAGGAACCACATTCCGCATTTCTGGAAACACTGGGAAATATAAAGGTCCTACCAAACACCCTAACATTGGGTGATTTCAATTACCCAAACATTAATTGGGAGAACTACTCAAGTACTAACTCCCTTGCCCAACATTTCCTAGAATTTATAAACTCAAATGCCCTGGATCAACTGGTCAACACTCCCACCAGAGGTGACAACATATTGGACCTGGTCATCACCAACATGGGCGACCGGTGCTCCACACCGGAGGTAAACCCCTCACTGGTTAGATCTGACGATAAACAAATCACTTTGGATATCCACATTCCACCCCCACCTTTGACAGGGAAACCACCGTGAAAAACTTTTCAAAAGCAAACTTCACGTTACTTAAGACCAAGGTGGAAAGTTTCAAAGCCCCCATGCCAAAGGATAACATTGTCCAAGCTGCAAAATCCTTTACTAATGCATTCTACGGGCACCTACAAGAATGCATGGATCGTGCTATCCCAAGCAAAACAAAGACTCACTCCTCCAAAAAAAGGAAACCAGTCTGGTGGACTCCTGCCATTAACAAGCTATACAACAGAGGGAGGAAACTAGTACAGAAAAGAGTAAAATCCCAAGAAGGGAAGACATCCCTGATCAGTATCAGCAAGAAACTACGATCCCTCATAAAATCATCCAAGGCGAGTTTTGAAAGAAAAATTGCCAAGGACTCCAAAGATATCCACAAGGCATTCTTTAGCTATGTCAACAATCTAAGTGGCAATGCTCAGATCTGTTCAGAGTTAGAGCAGAATGGTACAAAATACACTGAACTGACCGATATTGCCAACCTGGCAGACAGGTTCAGCGCAAACTTTAACCCCTCTCACCCCCAAAAGGGCCCATAACCATACCAGAAGAATGTAGAGCTCCTGAAAAATCACAGACACTCAGGTTAAAACAGCCCTCTCCAAAGCCAAAAATACAGCATCAATGGGACCGGACGGTGTCCCAGGCTGCATCCTACACGAGCTCAAAGATGAACTAACCCCTCACCTAAACACACTGTTCATACTCAGCCTCTCTACAAGTTACGTACCCATAGAGTGGTGCACAGCAACGGTTATTCCACTCCACAAAGGTGGAGCCAAAACAGACCCCGGCAACTATCACCCTATAAGCCTGACTAGCTTGGTCTGCAAGGCTATGGAGCGCATCATCATGGAACTCATTAACAGAGACATTAGGAACCTCCAAACACTGGACCCTACCCAGTTCGACTTTGTTAAGGGCAGATCATGCCTCCTAAACCTGGTGGACTTCTTTGTGACAGTTACCAAGGCTATAGATGAGGGAAAGGTGGTACACACAGCCTACCTAGACCTTGCAAAGGGCTTTGACACTATTCCCCATTCTGGTATTATAGACAAGCTCACTAGCCTGAACATAAACCCCTACATCACAAGATGGGTTGCCAACTGGCTCACAGACAGAACCTACATGGTAAGAGTTGCAGGAGCTAGGTCTGACTCTAAACCGGTTACAAGTGGTGTTCCCCAGGGCTCAGTCCTAGGACACCTCCTGTTTGGCATATACTTCTCAGAGATATAGGCAAGCACAGGAGGACTATGGCTGACCAAGTTCACAGACGACTGCAAACTAGGGGCTATAACTGACTCTCCGGCTGACACAGACATCATTCAAAAGGGTCTCACTGAGACGGACACCTGGTGTCAAAATCATGGCCTCAAGCTAAATGCCAAAAAGTGCATCGTCATCCCCTTTGGAAAAAACAAAGTACCCACAAACTACCACATAGGTGGTAGTCCCCTAAATACAGAAGACATAATAAGGGATCTGGAGACCCAAGTAGATAGTAAACTCTCCTTTGATAATCACATTACCAAAGTGGTTAGAAAATCCTTCTACGTGGCACACCTTATCACAAAAAGGTTTGCATCCAGATCAAAAGAGGTCATTGTGCCCCTCTACTCATTGCTCATCAGACCCATCATAGAGTACAACGCCCCATTTGGGATGTATCTTACAAGACACCTGCAACAGCTGGAAAAACCACAGAACTACCTCTCCAAGAGGATCACTGGCCTCAAACAGATGCCCTATGCAGCTCAACTGAAGAAACTCTAGCTGTACTCGGTTGCATACCGCCTACTAAGAGGTGATCGCTGCCTGACATACAAGGCTATGTCCAACCCAGAACTGATCAACATGCTCCACCTAAAGAAAAGCTTATCCTCTTGAGCCACATGTTTTAGGGATTTAAACCTCACCACAACAACAAATAGGAAGTGCTGGAGGGATAGATTCCTGTCACAGAGACTTCCCATACTTTGGAACAAGATTCAAATCTACATTAGGCAGAGCTCCTTGCTAACACTCTTCAAGAGAAACCTTGATGAATGGATGGGAAACAGAAAGTTTTCCCCAGGGATGACTTCAGTGGCTCTACTGGACAGAGGCACAGGGAACTAATCTAAGGGGGTGGTGAAAGCCAACACATTTAGGCTAGGCTTATAAATGCCTTCGGGCAGATAGCCTAGTACCTACCTATGAACCTATTACATACCAGAGGCAGCACAGAAATGCAACATAGATATGTGACATTCCATGATGTCACTCAACCAATTGAAATGAATTCTCATCACACATACCACCACCAATGACATGCAGCCATGTAGAGACCGCATGAAGGTACAGATATATTACAAAATATCATATGAATATGAAAAATTAGGGAATGCAAGCCTGTGCATTCACATGTATGCAGAAAGCATAGAAAGGAAGCCAAGGAATGCACAGCACACAAGTAAGACATGAACATAGGTGGAAACATCACAATGACAACCACAGTGTGTGGACATGCATTGCAAGTGTATGACAGCCAATCATGGTGGCACAAATCTTCTCAAGAAGAGAACAATGATGATATATGATGATATAGGACAATGATGATATAGTACACAGAGGTGCACAAAAACACACACATTTACTATATAAATATTTAACAAATACCAAAAAGCTGTAAGATTGAAAGGGAATGGACTAAATATATCCACAGTAGCAGAGAAATGTGTGTCTGAAATAACAATCTCATAACAACACAGAACATGCATGACCAAATAAAAACATTGCACATGTATGCATCCACAACACAAGATGGAATGCAAATTCCCTGTAAGAAGCACGCAGTTAGGGGGCAATGTTTGACACGTGCATTGTGTATCTTTGACAACTATCAACATGTCTATGTTTGAAGAACACAAACAGCACAGTAATGTGCAACAGGTTAACAGCATTAGTATAGGTACTTAAAAAAGTAGGGTTGGGTATCACATACCCATATAATCTGTTGTGCAAACATAAGAAGCCAGGTGGCATACTTACAAAAAGTGATAAGAATATTATATGTAAATGTGCATGACTAATCAAACAACAGTCGTGTATACACAACTATGGCACACCACTTTGAGGAACAGTAATCATGTATATTATGACATTACAAGGGTTGATTTGTGTATTGTTGCTGTTAGGGGCAGCAAACATACATCCATATAAAGAGATGCAGGCTATTCTACAGAAGGAACACTGCTCAGGAATGCAAATGTGTAATTGCGAGCAAAGGTGTACACACATCAGACGTGAAGCCCTTGGCACATTATAGTGTTGTCAGGCTAAACAACAAGGTTGAACAATATGGTAGTGTATTACATGTGATGGTAATATGACTGTCATACAATGACAGAATCACCATGTTGAACAATGAGTCCTTGCCATTAATGCCATGTAGTAGGAATGCAAGCTACTCAGAGGTGAATGCCTGAAGCATAAATAATGAGATAGTAAGACAACTGGATAGTACAAGGGACACAAAGTATCATGAAATAGCACACACAAGGACAGAGAACCAATGAGAGTTTGTGATGCAACAATGTCACAAATGTAGCAAACGCCCTGATATGGCATGCATGTCAAAAGACATGCAACAGACAAACATTGCTACATTTGCAAAGTATGCACCTATATTAACCATGTGGAAATATTCACAGGAGAATGACACTAGACTGTTAAGTATGTGGAATGTCACAAATCATAGAAAGTATAATGTACCACACATCATATGTCATCACCATACATGTAGTCATGTGAGCCCTGTCAACAGGACAAGTGTGTGACACTGGCAGACAGCAAACAGTGTCAGACTTATCTGTCACATACAAGGTCATAATGGAGCAGAAAAATTGTTTCATGGACCACAGTATGCAGATGAAGCAGGCCACATACAGAGTGCAGGAATAATTTACATAAATGTCGGTAACACTATCAGCATTAATGACAGCATATGAATTTCATGTGACTCAGTAGTGACAGTAATGGCAGTGGGATATTTGCACAAGTGTCACAATGCACCTAAATGAAATAGGTTCATACAATCTGGAATGTGAAATGTGCAGTACAAGGAACATATTAAAATCATGACTGCAGTATAGGATGTGTGCCCAAACTTGTACTTAATAATGAAAGATAATCAAGTAAGACAACACCATGGTAGCAGCATGACATAAGTGGAACATGTAAGCAATACATACAGTCCAGAGAGTCCTCCTTGGTGAGGTTAAACATCTTGAAACCTTTCCCAGAAGGTGTCACACATGGCCAGTGCCAAGTTTTGGAAGAAATTCTGCATCATGTCCCACATCAGTGTCCTGAAAATGTCTGCAAGCTCATTGCATTTCTGGTCCCTCAGTTCTTCTGGCTGGTTGGTGGTGGTCACTGTCACTGTCAGTCCACAGGAACAATGGCAAGTACTGGTCTTGGTCCCTTGTCAACGTCATCATCCTGCTGTCACCCTGGTCCTCTGAGTCAGAGTCTGCCAGAAGAGGTTGAGCAACTTATCATCTTCTATGGTGGATGGGTGGACTTACATCATCTTCTGTGGTGAATGGGTAGAAAGACATAATCTTCTATGGTGGATGGGTGGACTTACATCATCTTCTATGGTGGATGGGTGGACTGACATCGCCTTCTATGGTGGATGGATGGACTGACATGGGTCCTAGTCTATGTACCATGGCAATAAGTGTAAATCATCTATTTAGTCATTAAAAGCATCAACAGTAAAATATAATTGCCATAAAGATAACAATATACCAAATTCATAGACTGTGTAGAGTAGTGATTTATTACTCGTGATGTGTCACTATGGTGAGCATTTGCCTAGCTGTAATGTTTTTGTCACAGTATGCATCATATCCAACCCTAACATATTACACACTTGTCTGTTATGTCAGTCAGGTTACTACACATTTACAATACATCCATGTCATATGTACTGTAGTCATACAATTGAATAAATGTGTCAGATGACATCATTATTGCACTCTATGTCATGTGACAATATAGTGACTGCTAACATCAAAGGTGTGTAAGAAATCCTGTCAGGAATAATATCCATAGTGAAAGTGTAACAGCAGAGCTACAAGACATCAGTGGACGTATCTGAAGAGCATATAAAATGGCCTGTAAAGGAGCACACACACACAAGACCACCTGAATATCACTATCTGTAGTTCACATGCTAAGGAATACATTAGTCAGACATATTACTAATACGTATCAAAATGCAGTTATGATATCTAAGGTATGTAAACATCAATGAACAGTGACTGCTACACTATCTAATGACTGTAATCATTTGGTATGTGCACACACATCAATATACACTTAACTATATGTTGTATAATAAACAACATAATTGATTTCTACACATTATTACTGTATTCAAATTATAAAACTAACAGACTGGCATATGCTCATAGTGGACATCAGCAGAAAAGCTCCAATAACGCAACATGCAGAAGAGTGCAATGTCAGGCAATAAGTTGCAAATATACATGTAATTATGTTTAGTGATCTAACAACCATAGTTGCACAGCTAAATTTAGATGGAAGAAGAGCAGAACTCAAACAATACACAGCATTACAACAATGCTAACATCCCTGACACTGTGAGACAGAAGATACATATCCACTACATGAACAAGCAAGATATGTACACCATGATGCAAGTGGATTACCAGCCCATGCATACAAGTTGTCACTGAACAGTAGAAGTTGTAGTGTACACTGTTAACATTAAACACCAATCCAACAAAAACACATACCTTATAAACAATACATTTACAACTAACAATCAATGTACAAGTAGAACACAGGTGACTATCATTTATGTTGTGTATGCAAATATCATCTAATCTCACTAT